>NC_056748.1:787421350-787571350 GCF_019279795.1 Protopterus annectens | reverse complement strand
TACAGTGAGCTATCTCAAAAGTATCTGCATTCTTTGGCTCAAGATTAACTTCTCTTGTGAGAAGAAAGAGGAACCATTCTCCAGAAGGGATATGCCTGTTCAGATTTATAGAATGACAAAATTCTGGACATTTTTGACTGCAGTATGGAGAGTTGCTGTCCAAGAAGTCAAGGTGAGGCCTCAACAATGGAAAAGTACCCTCCTCAGCCTCAACAGGCAAATAAGACAACTTGTCAAATCCTCTAAGGGCTCCTTTGAGAAAAACTTAGCAAGTACAGCCAAGGATAACCATAAGGCCTTTTACAGCTATGTATGTGGCCTAAAAGGTAGGACCCAAGCATGTACAGAACTAGTGACTAACAGTATCACACACACTGATCCCACAGAGATATTAAACCTGCTAGTGGATAGGTTTTGCAAAAATGTAACTTCCTTATACCCTCCAAACTTATCAGACCCCCCCAAATCTGAAGAGCAGGTCATCAAAGCCTTGTCCAAGGCTAAAAGCACAACCTCTATGGGATCAGATGGCATTCCAGGCTGTCTTCTAAACAGGCTAAAACATGAACTGACATTGCCATTAAGTACCCTTTTCAATCATAGCCTAACCACATGCTTTGTTCCTGCAGAATGGAGAACAGCAATAACTATTCCCCTCCACAAAGGTGGCCTAACAACTGACCTGGGTAAGTACAGACCCATAAGCCTGATCAACCTCATCTGTAAGGAAATGGAACATATCATTATGGACCTCAAAAATAAAGACATAGGCGACCTCCAAACCCTGGATCCAACCCAATTCAGCTTTGTCAATGGCAGATCTTTCTTATTAATTTGGTGTATTTCTTCAAAAATGTGACCAGGGCCATTGATGAGTGCAAATCTGTGCACACAGTATATCTCAACTTGGGAAATTCTTTCAACATAATCCCACACTCGGGCATTACCGATAAACTTAGCAAACTGAATGTAAACCCCTTTGTTGTAAGATGGATTGCCAACTGGCTCACAAACTGGACACACACTATCAAAGTGGGAGACTTCATATCAACCAGCAGACCTGCCACCAGTGGGATGCCATAGGGGTCAGTGCTGGGCCCCCTACTGATTGGTATATACTTCTCAGAAGTTCAGGTCAAAACTACAGGGTTGTGGCTGACCAGGTTTGCAGACAACTGTGAACTGGGTGCAATTATTGAATCTTCAAATGATGTCAGTATACTCCAGGAGGGTCTTACGCAGACCAGTGACTGGTGTCTTAGTCATGGTCTCAAACTGAATGCAAAGAAATGCACCATCGTTCCCTTTGGCACAAGCAATGTCCCTACACATTGTCAAATCAGCAACAATATCCTAAGTACCCATGAAGTGGTAAGGGATCTGGGATCACAAGTTGATCTGCGACCGCAACTTTGACCACCATGCGTCTACTGTAGTAAGGAAGGCTTTCCATGTACTTGATTAGTAAAGGCATCTCCTCAAGAGCAAAGGAGGTTATAATCCCTCTATATGTGGCACTAATCCAGCCCATAATTGAGTGTAACTCCCCGTTTGGCATGTACCATATAAAGCATCTGCAGCAATTGGAGAGACCTTAGGGGTTTCTAACAAAGAAGATCAAGGGACACCAGCATATGCCTTATACAGATCGACTAAAGTCCCTGTCACTGTACTGTGTATTGTATAGACTTCTTAGGGGAGACTTATGCCTGGCTTACAGATCAATCTCAGACCCATACCTAATGAACTTGCTGCATATCTGTAAGTCAAACGGGACTAGAACTACCCATTCCAGGGACCTAAGTATGGCCTGAGACTTAAATAGGACGTGCTGGAGGGACAGATTTGTCTCTCAGTGACTGCCACATCTTTGGAATAGGCTGTTGATTCATGTGAAAGAGAGCACTTTAATGACACTGCTCAAGAGGAACCTGGGTGAGTGGATGGGGCACTGTAAATTCTTACTTGGGATAGAACCCACAACCCTCCTGGACATGGGAAGTCATTACTAAATTCAGTCTTGGGTACTGGCTAGGATTTCTAGGGTATTACATTGGGATGAAATGGCTAGGCTTGAAATGACCTCCGGGACAATAGCCTAGTAATCACCTATGATTCTATGATACCATTGCTTCAGGGTCTTCACCAGGGGAAGTCTTCTTCTGGGAGACCATAAACCCCATAAGGTTACATTTTTTGATTTGGTGTCAAAGATTTTTTCATCCCCCAGACCAAGTACCTGGAGTTTCTGAATATGGATGACTAAGACCTAAAGCCATTCCTCCAATTATTCATGTTTTAGTGGACTTATTGCAATGTATTTCATTAAAAACTCACTTTCCCCTCAAAAAATATCTTAAAGTTATTCTAAATGAGTCTTGGTAACAGAAATGGAATGTTTTCAGTTAACTGACTCTTACGACTTTAAAGGAAGCCTGATCCTTTTCTAGGAAAGATGTAGGCTTAGATGGTTCCCAACCCAATTCTCCTTTACCTTTGAAGATCCGCTTGTTTCACTGTATATTGATTTCAGTTTATTGCCTGTTATGTTAGGGCATTTTGATCCCAGAAAGATAAAAATATCTACATCTATACTCTTTTCCTCATAGCTCAGGGAAGCCAGGAATCTCTTCTGAGCTTTCCTCATGAGGCTTCTTTCTGTTCTGCACAATTGCCAGCTCTGTCATTGGCTCCTATGACATTATCACCATTTTCTCAAGTACCAGCTTTTCAGACGCCATCTTACCAGGCATTAGAACTTGGTCTTTATATACCCTTGCTTACAATAATAGTCCCTTTTCATTTCTAATTCCATTCCATGTTGTAGCCCTCATGTAAACTTAACAGTTTCAGTAGCCTTCCCTCTGACACTGGCCCTTCCAATGTCAGCTTGGTTATAATTTTTTTCCAACACTTATTTATATGACCCTGCCTCTTAAGGCACTGGTACTTCTGACATCAGTTTGGCATAGGTAACTATGATGTAATCTCCTCAGACATATGGCATCAGGATTCTCAAAATTTCATTTCTGCTGTCATGTTCCTTTTACCAGGCACCAGTCTTGCCTTACCAGAGTAGTGCTTTTAGGCTCATTAAACACCAGCTTTCAAAGAAACCAGCTGAGTGTTTAAAAACCAAGCCATCTGTTAAGTACTACAAAAACACTTGTGAAAATAGGAGTGCAAAGAACTGGATCTGAAGCCTCCTACTGAGGAGCACAATAATAATAATATTAATAAGATGGCAAATCCCCGCTTTGCCAGTGATGACCCCATATTTGAAGAAATGTTGCAGATATGCAATAGTTTAGTAATTGGACTATAGAACCTATCTCCTGATATTGTGAATTCAGTCCTCAAGAAGCTGGACATGACTTTTTTCTTGCTCAGAGTGAAAACTCCAAAACCTGCTGCAGTGTTTTTGCAGCAGACATACAAAAGGCTGCTGCTGGGCAAAATGTTTGTCCCTCCACCCCCCTGACAAGGAATCTTTGGCAGTGGACAGGTCTGGGAAAAATGTTCTTGTCAAACATGTTGTCTTTATAGACAATGAACTACCTACTAAACATGCCTTTTTACCATAGGACATTAGTGATGATTTACCAAATGTAGCAGAAGAGATTAAAGATGACATATTGGTAAAGAGTCTGTCCCAGTTGTATACTTATTTGACCATTAACAACTGAGTTACTACCTTGGAATTGGCTGCTGGAGCAGTACAATGCACTGGTACTCTTGGTTGTGTTCGATACAGTTCACAAGGAGTACCATGAAGACCTTTCTAGAAACTCCCTTAAGAATTCCTTCATATTCAGACCAGAAGTAAAGAAGCACTTTCATAACATGAAAGATGAGGGTCACACCCTTACAGGAATCACTAAAAGCTAGAATTCTATTCCATGGCCAAGTTTTCTTTAGAGCTATTGTCATTCAGATTATGCTCCCACAATAGTGTTCACAAAGAAGGCTTGGTAGCTAGGGACTGTCTTCTAAAAGTTACCAAAGATGGACCTTTTCTTAACATGTATGAAACATGTATACCAATGATAATGGCAGATCTGTAAGGAGAAGGTCCATCTTTAGTAACATACCCTATACACATCTCCACCTTCTGTTTTTTAGACCTTCATTGTTGTCTCTCTGTCTTTCATTATTATTATATTGCTTTTGCACTGATCGCAGAACAGTGGAGTGTGTGTGGTGTATTATGAGAATGGTGGGTTGTGGGTGGCAGGCTGAATTTGTGTTTTTCTGCATAGAAGTTTCAATGCCTATGACACCTTTCCAAATGGTTGCTGAAGATGGAACATCTTCTTGAAACTGTATCATTATAGGAAGTATGTAACTTTAAATTCCTGTATCATGTTTTGCTGAAACAAATTGAGTTATCATTTTCCTTAGACACATATGGGGTTATTGCCTTCACCTGTACAAGACAGACAACTAGTAGCACACTACAGATCAATAATTCCTCTCACTAAAAGTTTGTTTCTTTAAAGGAACAGTCAAACTCTAGACTCCCAACTCACAGAATATATGCCATTGACTGGCATACCCCACAAGTATAACTGACATGTAACTGAATAACAGAATTAGGTGTCCATTAACAGTATTATGGAAATGTTTCAACCTAGAACTTTCCTCTGTAACAAACTACTGCTACATTCTGTGACTTTTCTGTTGACTTTTTATGATCTGATGATTCTTCACAATATCCAGCTTAATTTTTTTTTTTTTTAAAGAAATTCTTTAAAAGGAGAATTCATGAATCTGCTACAGCAGGCCTGAACCTTTGGCTTTTGCTTGGTTTAACTGCCCTTAAGGGAAATCTCAGCTCATGAATATCACCTGTCCTTATAACTCTGCAAAAGCAGTCCTTGTGGGCAAAGTTCCAGATATATACACCAGTAAAGGTTTACAATTATTGTTCACAACTGGGTAGTCCCACTAGCTTTGCTACTTTGTACAGGAAAAAAATCTAAGTAGAATGAACACTGTGCTCATTCTGTATCTTGGCAGTAATCAAAGCCATCCCAAAACACTTTCCTCCAAAGCGTCAATGACTGGAGATGTTCTTCATCTCACATTGCTGCAGTCCTAACACTAGGGTAGTCCGCTGTCCCTCGGTCGGCCCAAATATCAGAGTATAAGGCTGACGTCGGTCAAGGCGCATTTGACTGACATCAGAACGTCAGGGTACAAATGCGCATGACCGACGTCATATCCTCAGTCTTTTTTGCCGCATGGTCCGATGCAGAAGCAGGGTTGCAAGTGCCGTTCGGCGTTTGAAAATTTTCAATTCGGAGTTTCAGACCAAGTCAGAGTTGGTTAAGTACCCCGTTGGGGAATATTTTGGTTTTTTCTTGCCTCAGTGGTTTTGCGGATGTCAGAAAGTGAATAACTGTATTTCTTGTGGAAACAGATACCGCATAGGACTACCATAATTTGTGTATACCTTGTTTGGGACCTGAGCACGGCGTTGTTGGTGTGTCGCTGTACTAGGTTTAATAAACGCACTATAAAGCCGTGGGTTGGATTGTGCCAGGTTAGTCTTTGGGAAGCGGTGCATTACAATATGCCGCCGGATGCCTCCGGCGCTGGCTTCTTCAAAGAAGCGCAAGGACAAGGCAGTTAAACCTAGGTTAGAGGAGTCGTGCGAACCCGACGCCGGTTCTTTAGAGACGTGAGTGGAACCGGTGGTTCGACGGGAGGCCCCCATGGAGTCCCAGGGAGAGACTGTGTTTTTACAGGATGTGGCCTCCCAGGAGGCAGGTCAGGCTGTAGGGGCTTCTCAGGTTACTGTGCTCCCCTCCCTTCCTAAGGTGACTAGGCCCTCTCTTTCTGCTTCCAAAGCTTTCCCTAGAGGCAGGTCTAGTTTTGCTTCTGTGGGTGTCACTCCTAGTTCTTCAGGTTCTGTGCCCAAAAAGCACATGCTTAAAATGGCAGAAGATTTAATTACTTTAATTAGAGGCTCTATGCCCCCTCCTGATAAGAGGCCTAGGATGGAACCTGTGTTAGGGGATTATGAGCAGGCTTCGGATGTGTCTGAGTCTTCGGCTGAAGACTTGCAGGAGTATTCTCATTATTCTGATTCTGATGTGGATGATTCTACTCCTTCTGCTTCTCCTCCTGAGGATTTTTCTTTTCAGAGACCCTGCACTCCATGAGAGAGCATTTTAAATGGGAAGGTCAGGATTTCTCTGATTCAGGAAAAGGCTTAGGGAATTTTTGTTTTACCCCAGCATAGGCCTTTAGCTATACCTCCTGTTCTGAATGTAGTGGAAGATGTGTTTGCAGAGGCTTCGCTAATCCTGATCCTTTGCCTCCTGCTCCTGTTAAACCGGATAGGTATTACAGGGTGTCTGAAGCTCATAAGTATCTTTTTAAGAGTCCTAGGGCAGACCCAGAAACTGTTGTAGGGGCCTAAGGGTGTTAAGGCTTCTGTTGTCAAGAATCCAGTTCCGGCAGATAAAGAGGCCAGGGGCCTTGGATAGGTGGGGAAAAGAAAGTTATACTTCTTCCACTCTAGCCATGAGAGCTTTGAATTGCCAGTTTCACATGTTGAAATATCAAAATTATCCACTTTCACAGTTGCAATCTAAGGTGGATGCGCTGGCGGAAGGTATTGATTGTTAAGAGTTACAAGATTTAGTGCATGTTTCTGAACAGGTGGGTAAGCATTCTTTGCAATGTGGTTTTGATGCTGTACAGGCCTCGTCTAGGGTGGCTGCCTTGCCACACTGTCAGTTCTTCACAGGCATGCCTGGCTGAGGGGATCAAAATTTGTCTGACCATGTTAAACCTAGGATTTTGGATGCCCCTTTGCAATCCTGATGTCTTGTTTGGTTCTCCTGTTGAGGCAGTTTTAAAGAAAATGGAAGACAAGGCTAAGTCTATGCAGACTGTTAAAGATTTTTGCAGGTTCAGCCTCCAAAGTTTAGTAGAAATTGGCCTACTAAGGGTGTGTATCCTTCTTATGATTCCCAGTCTGGGGTAGATCTAGACGTGGCAGGGGCAGAGGTCAGGGCTCTTTCAGGCCTAGGACAGGAGTTCTCCTGCACATTCTTCGGGTGAGGGCAGGTCAGTCCTTTCGTAAACAGACCAATGACCTACCTTTTCAGCTGCCAGAACCTTCTCGCCTGCAGCACCTTTAGGAGGAAGGTTGGCACTTTTCAAAGAAAATTGGAGTTTGATTACCCAAGACAAATGGGTACTGGATATCATACATCACGGTTACAGGTTTTATTTCCATACCTTGCCTCCTTTCAAAGGCATGCCAGACATTCCTCCTCAACAAAGAATAGAGGCTCACAAGCAAATTTCTCTGTTACCCAAATAGGGCCATACAGCCGGGTTCCTTTGCGGAGGGCCTAGGGTTTTATTCTCGCCTGTTCCTTGTGCCAAAAAGGGGAACACATGGAGACCGATTTTGGATTTATCTATCCTCAACACTTATCTGACATTCCCAAGTTCAAAATGTTGACGTTACAACAGCTTTTACCTCTACTGGGCAAGGGATCACTCGATGGTAACTTTGGATCTCAGGGAGGCTTACCTTCATGTTCCTATCAGGCTAAGTTGCAGGAACTATGTGCATTTTCGGACTGGGGCTTCTCATCAGTTCTCTGTATTGCCCTTTGGCTTATCTACGCCCAGAGTATTTACAAAGTTCTGGCTCCAGTGATAGCATTCTTCAGGCTGAAGGAATACAAATCTATCCTTATTTGGACGATTGCCTGATACTGGCTCAAGGAAGGACGGTGACTTCGCCATTTGGAGTATGTGATAGCAGTGCTAAGATGCCTGGGGTATTTTGTGAACAGAATAAAGTCCAGTCTAGTACCTCTCAAGACATGTGCTTTCTGGGAGTAAGACTGAATACAGCATCCCAGATGGCCTTTCTAACCCCGGACAAACAAAAGAATCTTTCCCTTTACTTCCATCATCTATCTCTTCAGTCCGGGCTGACTGCAAGGACAGTCCTTCAAACCTTAGGGTTCCATGGCATCTTGTATTCTGGTGCTTCCCAATGCCAACTGCATATGAGGAAGTTGCAATGGTATCCCCAAAAATTGGGGATAATTTTTGGTTTTTTTCTTTAAAAAAAATGTTAAAAATTTTGGGGACACAGCACTGCCCAAAAGGGGGATTTTGGAAAAAACCAACCCCCGGGTTTTCCAAAAATTCAAATTAAATTTCTCCCCGCTTGGCATGTACCATATGTTAAAGCATCTGCAGCAATTGGAGACCTTAGGGTTTCTAACAAAGAAGATCAAGGGACACCAGCATATGCCTTATACAGATCCACTAAAGTCCCTGTCACTGTACTGTGTAATGTATAGACTTCTTAGGGAGACTTATGCCTGGCTTACAGATCTGTGGTAATCTCAGACCCATACCCAATGAACTTGCTGCATATCTGTAAGTCAAACGGGACTAGAACTACCCATTCCAGGGACCTAAGTATGGCCTGAGACTTAAATAGGACGTGCTGGAGGGACAGATTTGTCTCTCAGTGACTGCCACATCTTTGGAATAGGCTGTTGATTCATGTGAAAGAGAGCACTTTAATGACACTGCTCAAGAGGAACCTGGGTGAGTGGATGGGGCACTGTAAATTCTTACTTGGGATAGAACCCACAACCCTCCTGGACATGGGAAGTCATTACTAAATTCAGTCTTGGGTACTGGCTAGGATTTCTAGGGTATTACATTGGGATGAAATGGCTAGGCTTGAAATGACCTCCGGGACAATAGCCTAGTAATCACCTATGATTCTATGATACCATTGCTTCAGGGTCTTCACCAGGGGAAGTCTTCTTCCGGGAGACCATAAACCCCATAAGGTTACATTTTTTGATTTGGTGTCAAAGATTTTTTCATCCCCCAGACCAAGTACCTGGAGTTTCTGAATATGGATGACTAAGACCTAAAGCCATTCCTCCAATTATTCATGTTTTAGTGGACTTATTGCAATGTATATCATTAAAAACTCACTTTCCCCTCAAAAAATATCTAGTTATTCTAAATGAGTCTTGGTAACAGAAATGGAATGTTTTCAGTTAACTGACTCTTACGACTTTAAAGGAAGCCTGATCCTTTTCTAGGAAAGATGTAGGCTTAGATGGTTCCCAACCCAATTCTCCTTTACCTTTGAAGATCCGCTTGTTTCACTGTATATTGATTTCAGTTTATTGCCTGTTATGTTAGGGCATTTTGATCCCAGAAAGATAAAAATATCTACATCTATACTCTTTTCCTCATAGCTCAGAAGCCAGGAATCTCTTCTGAGCTTTCCTCATGAGGCTTCTTTCTGTTCTGCACAATTGCCAGCTCTGTCATTGGCTCCTATGACATTATCACCATTTTCTCAAGTACCAGCTTTTCAGACGCCATCTTACCAGGCATTAGAACTTGGTCTTTATATACCCTTGCTTACAATAATAGTCCCTTTTCATTTCTAATTCCATTCCATGTTGTAGCCCCCATGTAAACTTAATAGTTTCAGTAGCCTTCCTCTGACACTGGCCCTTCCAATGTCAGCTTGGTTATAATTTTTTTCCAACACTTATTTATATGACCCTGCCTCTTAAGGCACTGGTACTTCTGACATCAGTTTGGCATAGGTAACTATGATGTAATCTCCTCAGACATATGGCATCAGGATTCTCAAAATTTCATTTCTGCTGTCATGTTCCTTTTACCAGGCACCAGTCTTGCCTTACCAGAGTAGTGCTTTTAGGCTCATTAAACACCAGCTTTCAAAGAAACCAGCTGAGTGTTTAAAAACCAAGCCATCTGTTAAGTACTACAAAAACACTTGTGAAAATAGGAGTGCAAAGAACTGGATCTGAAGCCTCCTACTGAGGAGCACAATAATAATATTAATAAGATGGCAAATCCCCCCTTTGCCAGTGATGACCCCATATTTGAAGAAATGTTGCAGATATGCAATAGTTTAGTAATTGGACTATAGAACCTATCTCCTGATATTGTGAATTCAGTCCTCAAGAAGCTGGACATGACTTTTTTCTTGCTCAGAGTGAAAACTCCAAAACCTGCTGCAGTGTTTTTGCAGCAGACATACAAAAGGCTGCTGCTGGGCAAAATGTTTGTCCCTCCACCCCCCTGACAAGGAATCTTTGGCAGTGGACAGGTCTGGGAAAAATGTTCTTGTCAAACATGTTGTCTTTATAGACAATGAACTACCTACTAAACATGCCTTTTTACCATAGGACATTAGTGATGATTTACCAAATGTAGCAGAAGAGATTAAAGATGACATATTGGTAAAGAGTCTGTCCCAGTTGTATACTTATTTGACCATTAACAACTGAGTTACTACCTTGGAATTGGCTGCTGGAGCAGTACAATGCACTGGTACTCTTGGTTGTGTTCGATACAGTTCACAAGGAGTACCATGAAGACCTTTCTAGAAACTCCCTTAAGAATTCCTTCATATTCAGACCAGAAGTAAAGAAGCACTTTCATAACATGAAAGATGAGGGTCACACCCTTACAGGAATCACTAAAAGCTAGAATTCTATTCCATGGCCAAGTTTTCTTTAGAGCTATTGTCATTCAGATTATGCTCCCACAATAGTGTTCACAAAGGAGGCTTGGTAGCTAGGGACTGTCTTCTAAAAGTTACCAAAGATGGACCTTTTCTTAACATGTATGAAACATGTATACCAATGATAATGGCAGATCTGTAAGGAGAAGGTCCATCTTTAGTAACATACCCTATACACATCTCCACCTTCTGTTTTTTAGACCTTCATTGTTGTCTCTCTGTCTTTCATTATTATTATATTGCTTTTGCACTGATCGCAGAACAGTGGAGTGTGTGTGGTGTATTATGAGAATGGTGGGTTGTGGGTGGCAGGCTGAATTTGTGTTTTTCTGCATAGAAGTTTCAATGCCTATGACACCTTTCCAAATGGTTGCTGAAGATGGAACATCTTCTTGAAACTGTATCATTATAGGAAGTATGTAACTTTAAATTCCTGTATCATGTTTTGCTGAAACAAATTGAGTTATCATTTTCCTTAGACACATATGGGGTTATTGCCTTCACCTGTACAAGACAGACAACTAGTAACACACTACAGATCAATAATTCCTCTCACTAAAAGTTTGTTTCTTTAAAGGAACAGTCAAACTCTAGACTCCCAACTCACAGAATATATGCCATTGACTGGCATACCCCACAAGTATAACTGACATGTAACTGAATAACAGAATTAGGTGTCCATTAACAGTATTATGGAAATGTTTCAACCTAGAACTTTCCTCTGTAACAAACTACTGCTACATTCTGTGACTTTTCTGTTGACTTTTTATGATCTGATGATTCTTCACAATATCCAGCTTAATTTTTTTTTTTTAAAGAAATTCTTTAAAAGGAGAATTCATGAATCTGCTACAGCAGGCCTGAACCTTTGGCTTTTGCTTGGTTTAACTGCCCTTAAGGGAAATCTCAGCTCATGAATATCACCTGTCCTTATAACTCTGCAAAAGCAGTCCTTGTGGGCAAAGTTCCAGATATATACACCAGTAAAGGTTTACAATTATTGTTCACAACTGGGTAGTCCCACTAGCTTTGCTACTTTGTACAGGAAAAAAATCTAAGTAGAATGAACACTGTGCTCATTCTGTATCTTGGCAGTAATCAAAGCCATCCCAAAACACTTTCCTCCAAAGCGTCAATGACTGGAGTTTCTAGACTACCAGCATAACCAGAAACTACTGTTCTTTTCAAGCCAGA
This sequence comes from Protopterus annectens, assembly GCF_019279795.1. Classification (NCBI taxonomy): domain Eukaryota; kingdom Metazoa; phylum Chordata; order Ceratodontiformes; family Protopteridae; genus Protopterus; species Protopterus annectens. The sequence goes on along the minus strand of NC_056748.1, from coordinate 787,559,583 downwards.
CTAAAGGAGATCAGAATTTCAAAGCCTATGTTTACTTAACCTGGCAGAAATCGTAGTAATCTGAGGCTAACCACAGCTAACATGCCTATGAGTATGGTATAATGAAACAAAACGTAATGAGTCTGAGTTCATCAAAGCTTTAAGTTAAAAAAATAGCATAAGGTTTAGTCACAGAAGATGGCAGTTTTACAACTTAATAAAACTGTGCCATAATGCAATTTCTGAATGAACAGGGGTTGCAGATGGAGCAACAAAAAACTGATTTTCCTTATGAAATCTAACATTTTAGTGATTCATGAAATGTCAAATTTTGAAATTAGACTGGATGAATTGTGTGTTACTGAATCTATTCTTTTTCTTCTTTTGGCTTTTCCCAGTTAGGGGTTGCCACAGCGGATCACCTATCTGCTCATGATTGGCAGTGGTGTTTTTACTGTGTCAAGTTGCCAGCCCGGCACCCCACCTTCCACTGAAGGCACACACACGCACACCTAGGGCCAATTTAGAGTATCCAATCCACCTACAGCATGTCTTTGGGATGTGGGAAGAAACCAGAGCACTCAGAGGAAACCCACTTGACCACAGGGAGGACATGCAGACTCTGCACAGAAGGCACCCCAGCCGAGGATCGAACAGATGAACCTCTTGCTGTGAGGGGGCAACGCTAATCGCTGCACCACCGCGGCCACCCGTATTAAATGGTGCAATATCTTCCCTGTAAAATATTTCATGTCTTTATTGAGAAGTAAAATACTGTAGTTCCATAAAGGAAATATTTCAAATATATTCTATATAGGATACATTATTAATCCCCAAACAGCATACCATAGTTCACCAATCCCTGGCAAACACATTTTGAAACCAACAGCTTAAGAGCACATATGCTCTTAACAGATACACTAAAGGCTTGCAAGTGAATAAAGTAAACACAAGGACATTGACAAAAAAACTGTAGTGAGTTAGCTCCACTTTAGCTTTCATGCTTGCAGGGTTTGCCATTACATGCACTTATTTTACTCCACAGTTGCAGCATTTGTCAAATAGTGCTCAACAACACCTCACTCTTTCTCCTAGAGGCTCTGGTCCCAGAGATCCTAACAGATGTCATACACTTGTGCAGAAAAAAGATGTTCCTATATGACGTGAGCAACAGCACATAGGCAATTAGTACATCTGAGATGTAAATCCTAAGCAACTGTGATATGAACAGTATTACACTGAGCAAAAGAATGATGTTCTGTAGTCCTATCTCGCCTTCATTCTTACATATGGGTTCGGAGCCAATCCTCGGCTCTGACTCGGCCTATTACAAGCTCAAAGTCTCTTAGTTGGCTCATGGCTAGGTAGGTATCCTATAGTGCACCAGTACAATCTCCAGATTTCGTTTGCCGCATCTACGAGTTCAGATGTGCTTCTTGCTAGGCCATGGCTAAATTTAAAACATTTCTATTATTATTACATTACTGTTTACCTATAGCGTTTATCTTGTTCTAGAGTTTAGTAGTGTTGGAAGTAGTTTTCAGACCTGTTAGAGTGTTTTTGACTTTAAATTAGTTAGTTGTTGAGAACTGGTTGGCCGTTGGCCCTTGTTGTTCTCGGTTTGGTATCCTGTGTGCTAGTTTTCTTATTAATGTTGCGCGTTTGCACTTATTTTTGCCTTATATTGTGTGCAGTGTCTCCTGTTTATTAGAGTTAGATATTTAGATATTTAGCTTGTGTACAGGGTCATTTGATAATTTTTGACTTTTTTTCTACGACTTAGCCTTTTGAGCCATAGATTTCTAATTGAGAAAGTTAGACTTTCAGATATTTCGAAATTTAGCTTGTGGGCAGTGTCGTTTGCTAGTTTCTGACCTTCTTCTACAACTTAATCTTTCTACCTAGGTCCGTTTAAGTTAGAGGACCTAGTTTATCTGCCTGTTTTCTCTTTCCCAGGGCTAGGCCCATTTGAGTTAGAGGACCACATTGTGTGTGTGTGCGAGTGTGGTAAGACCTAGGCCCGTTTAAATTAGAGGACCTAGTCCTCGTTGTGCTTTTGTGTTCCTGCTTAGCTAGTCATTACGTCTAAAGAGCCCAAAGACCACAAACCTTCGGGTTTCAAAAAATGTGTAAAGTACTCCCAGAAGATGTCAATTACGGATGGCCATAGTAATTGTGTTTATTGTCTCGGAGCCATTCATCTGCAGGAAACTTGCTTGTTCTGTCATTCCTTCAGCTCCAGAGTTCTCCAGGAGTGGAAGAACAAGTTACTTTTGATAGGTCTCCTTAAGCCTTCCTTCGAGGAAGACTTAGCCAGTTCTTCTTCCTTCTCAAAATCACATTCTTTCAAAAAAGAGAAGGTTAAGGCAGCCAAGAGGCATTCTCCGGCACCGTCTGGTGTATTGGAACCACCTCCAAAACTAACTAAGCCAGATAAGACTTCTACCTCCTTGGCTCCACTGTCTACAGAGCCAATCAAGGTTGTTGATATTGGCACTTCAGTTTTGGCCCCAAGCATCTCGGAGCTGACTACTGAGAGACTTCATCGGAGCCAGTCCAAAGATCCCTTGCAGGTCTCCCCGACCTTAAGATTTCCGATTCTGCAGAGGTCCAGATCACCCACACTGTCATCCAGATCCTCCAGGAGCCTGTCAGAGGAAGATGTGGAGAGAGTAGTGCTTAGACTCCTGAAGTCATCTGCCTTGCCAAAAATGTTGTTAGCTCTGACCCAGTCAGTTCCGGAGCCACCTAAGTCCAACCCCCCCTGTTGTGGTTCCTCCTCTGAGCCATGCCGGGTTTTCAGAGCCGGAGTGTTCTGTACCACATTTTGTGGCACCCTCGGTTCCAGCTCCTCTTGAGGCTGTCTCAGAGCCAGGTTCTGCTCCGACACCTTTGGTGCCATCTGTGGTGTCTAGGAGCCAAAGCTCACCGGTCGGCTCCGACAGGGACACTTGGACCCGAACCTCCTCGGTTACAAGTCTCCCTCTCAGTGTGTCGGCTAGGGTGAGCTCGGACCCTACATCCATCTTGGAGCTGATGGCTCTGGAACCGATGACTTCCTCCCATCTCTTCGGAGCCGAGGAGGTCTTTGGAGCCAGAGAGATCTACCTTCGAGATGATGAGGAGTGTGCTGTCTCACTCATCAGCTCCATTCAAGGGTACCGACACTCTTCCCCCTCAGGCACCGACCTCTGTCTCAGCACCTACTCTCTCTCTCAACAGCAGAGACCCGCAGCCTCAGGAGCCCCCAGTTGGTGTCCCCCAGTCTTCCGAGACCTCCCCAGAATATCCTTCTGAGGACCCCCCTCAGAAGAGGACATGCAAGAGGAAGCATGTAGACTCCCAGGATGAGTCCATTACCTTCAGCACTGACCTCGAGGAGTCAGAAGGGTCCCCTAAGTTATCCTCTGATGATGTCTCCTTTGTAGACATCTTGGAGATCCTTAAGCAGAGAGGCAGATGGCTCACTGTTACCCCTTCTGATGAGGAGTCAGTGTACCTGAAGGCTTTTGGGTCTCAGCCTTCAGCCTCTTAGGTGTCTCCACCTTTTGATGAGCTTTTAGACCTTGTTAGCTGGAAGGTGTGGTAGACTCCTGATGCCATGGAGCCAGTTTCCAGGAGACCCAATAAATTTTTGTCTGCTCCCAAAGAGAAAGAATTCTTGTCTGAGGGCATGCCTGTAGATGCCATGGTGATGGTGGCGGCCACTAAGAAGGAGCTAGCGGAGACTTCTTCATCTGTCCATCTGCCGAATAAGGAGTCTCGAACGATGGACAGATACGGGAAGTGTATCTTTTCTTCAGCGGCATTCACACTCAGATTGCTGAACTATCTAACACATTTTATGAGGCTTCAGAGAGATCTCCTTAAGGAGTTGGGAGACACTCTACAAGGTACATCTACTGAAGGAGTCCCTGAGAATGTGTCTTCTCAGTTGTCCACCTTAAATTCCATCATTAACTCCTCCATGAGGCTGATTTCTTATGCAGCCGATGGAGCGAGCAGGGCAACGGGTTCAGGAGTTTCCCTTAGGAGACACTCCTGGATGCGCTTGTGTAATTTTGTGGATCTGTTCAGTCTACCTTTACCAAAGCCCCCTTTGACGGTTCTTCGTTGTTTGGACCTAAGGTAAAAGGCACACTCACCAGGTGCAAGCAAGAAGGGAAAATACTCTCTGCCGTGGGAGTACATTTTACCATCCCTCTAGGCCATATCCTAAGGGCCAGAGAGGTGGTAAGTTGTGGTTCAAGAAGTCCCAGAGATTTTTCCCAGATGCACAGGGTGACTCCTCCTTCAGATGCACTGGAGGAGGAGCAAATGGTAGACGTCACCCTAAAGGCAGGGGCAGCCCGCAAAACCAGGGAGGCCGTGAATCATTTGAAGGGTGTCCCTATCAGCGCTCCTGATGTGGGGCCTGGCTGTGCTTCTCTGGAGCCAGTCAGGGGTTGCATTTCTTTGTATCCAGAAGCCTGGCTAAACATCACACTAAGACAAATGAGTACAAAGAATTATCACCAGAGGTTACTCCATACCCTTTTCTATTCCACCTCATGTTCCCAAGAAGATCCCGGATGTTCCACCCAATCACAGGGGTCAAGCAACTGTAGAAGTGAAAAAGTTGCTCACAAACACAGTCATCCAAACCGTCCCCGCAGACCAGGTAGGATTCTGAACTTACTCCAGATTCTTTTTAGTTCCAAAATGTACAGGGGACTGGAGGCCCATCTTGGACCTCAGCAAACTAAATGAATCCGTAAAGAAGGACAAGTTCCAGATGGTGACACTGCAGTCTATACTCCCTCTGTTAGGGAAGGACAGTTGGATGTGCTCAATAGACCTCCAAGATGCATACTACCATATAAAAATGGGCAGAGCATCGAGGAGCCACCTACTCTTCCATCTGGGAGCCAGTCACTACTAATTTCGTGCTCTGCCTTTTGGTCTCACCACAGCCCCCGGGTGTTCACCAAATGCATGGCAGTAGTGACAGCTCACCTGAGATGTGTAGGATTCCAAGTGTTTCCGTACCTGGACGACTGGCTCCTGACCGCCTCCACCAGGCATCTACTCCTTCAAACCAGAGATTCCACTATCCAACTTTTTTCCCATTTGGGGATTACTATAAATTGGGAAAAGTCTGCCTTATTGTCCTCTCAATTTGTGACTTTTATAGGTGCAGAAATAGACATAGTTGCCATGTTAGCTCATCTTCCTGCAGAAAGAGCACAGAACCTCACACAACAAGTTCTCCATCTACTTCCTATCCAAAAAGTCAAGGCAAAGACAGTGCTGAAACACTTAGGGACCATGGCCTCTACCATAATGCTAGTCCGTCTCGCCAGATTACATATGCAAATTCTTCATTGGCTTCTATTGTCCCAGTGGTCCTTTCAACAACTGCCTCTATCTCACCACATCATCATAACAGAGTGTTGCAAAAAGGATCTCCTTTGGTGGATCCAACCCAACCAGCTAATGGCAGGCACTCCATTCCTTCCTTGCCAACCCATTGCTACTGTGACCACGGATGCCTCACAGATAGGGTGGGGGGGGTTATCTAGGCAGAACTGTCCAAGGCACATGGCAAGGTCACAAAGCTCACCTGCATATCAATGTCCTAGAGATGAGGGCAGTGCTTCTAGCGTTGCAAGCACTTCACGACTCTCTTCCTCTTGGGACGATAGCAGTCCAGTCAGACAACATGTCTGTGGTATGGTATCTCAACAAACAAGGTGGAACCAGATCTTACCCCTTTTGTCAGGAGGTGATTTGTGTTTGGAAGTGGGCGATGTCTTCCCAGCATTTTCTAGTGGCAATGCACATCTCAGGGACAACCAACGTGATAGCCGACAAACTCAGCCGGGCAATCTTGATGCCTCATGAGTGGTCCCTGAATCAGGAAATAGCGGAACAAATTTTCCACAAATGGGGACGGCCTTGCTGCGATCTTTTCGCCAGTCTGATCAACTCCAAATGCAGCAGCTACTTTTCCCTTATTCCCCCTCCGGGGGAGTCACCGAGAGACGCACTTGTTCACGATTGGTCCCTGGGTCTCCTTTATGCTTTCCCTCCTTTTCCTCTCATATCCAAGATGATTCAGAAAGTGAAGCTGTTGGGAAGCAAAATGATTCTCATCATTCCTTACTGGCCTCGTTAGATTTGGTTCCCCTTTCTCGAGCCTCATCTACTAGATGATCTATGGACTCTGGACCCAGTGCCAGATCTCTTAACACACATGTCAGGCTCTCTTCACCTCATCCTCCACACCCTCAACTTGACAGCGTGGCTGCTCCAATTCCATCCCTAGTCAGGCTTCATGATTTTTCACCTGCTGTGACCCACATCCTCACATCTTCACATAAACCTTCCATGAGAAAGTTATACACTAGTAAATGGAGAAGGTTTTCTATCTGGGCTGAAGAAAGGAATGTAGACCCTTACACTGCATCCATCCCAGTGGTTTTAGAATTTTTGTCTGACATTTTTAATCAGGGATCTGCTGCTGCCACAATTAGGGTCCAGTTGGCAGCAATATCTAATTTTCATTTGGGTCAACATGAGTCTAACCTGATGTCATGCAGATTGTGTAAAACCTTCCTCAAGGGTGCTACTTTGCCGAGACCTCTTTTTCAGGAACTGGTAGCTTCCTGGGATCTAAACTTTGTCCTGTGACTTTCTAAGTTCCTTAGTCCTGTGAAGATAGAACTGTAACTGTCTGTGAACATCCAACTGATGAAATTTGTATTCTGCTGCATTGGAATGGTTAGGGAAAAACACCGGCAACTCTATAGTTTGGTTCAAGTTATTGTCAGAGCAAACTTTAAGGATAAAAGATGGATTTGTACGAAGAGAAACTCTGTCTTTGTGGAAAATCAAATAAGGGGGCTTGATAGACAGTGCTTGTAACTTACAAAGTCAGACCAGTTGTTCGTATCATTCTCTTATTCTAGACTAGGTCTTCCAGTCTCCAAAGTGACCCTATCAAATTGGATTTTGAGCTGTATTTCCTTCATTTATTCTTCTAATGGAAAGACTCAACCGTTCAAGATTAAGGCTCATTCTACACGATCCCAGTCTGCATCTGCTGCCTTCCAAGCCGGAGTTCCAGTTGACAGTATTTGTGCATCAGCAACCTGGGCTACCCCTCATACCTTTATTACTCATTACAAATTGGACCTGACCTCTAGGGGTAGAGCCTCCTTTGGTTCCACGGTACTCAGGAGTATTTTTCCGTGAGCCACTCAAGAATAAGGTGCTAGGGACACTATCCCATATGTAAGAATGAAGGCGAGATAGAACTACAGAACATAAAGAAGTTATGTACTCACCATAACGTTCCATGTTTGTAGTCCATCTTGCCCTTCATTCTTACGAACTCACCCATCTACCCCCGTCCTGGAAGGATCTGGAGACAGGATAGTATTACCTTAATACCGTGGAGACCTTTCATTATCATTGTTCTTTCTGGATAGCCTTAGTTCTGTCTTTCTATAGTTTAGCAGCAAACAAGGTCTGGGGATTGTACTGGTACACTATGGGATACCTACCTAACCATGAGCCAACTAAGAGACTTTGAGCTTGTAATAGGCCGCGTCGGAGCCAAGGATCGACTCCGAACCCATATGTATGAATGAAGCGCGAGATGGACTACAAACATGGAACGTTATGGTGAGTACATAACTTCTTTTTACTTAGCCTTGTATGCATATTTTCTTCTGGAAAAAAGATGCAGTCTGGATCACAGATCAAACATTTCTACTAGAGTTATACAATGCCAAAAGACCAAATTCCTTTTGACACAAAGCAAATGACAGAAAAGTATTTCAATGAAGCATTTTTTTAAGCTGAGCTGTTTTGTAAAATTTATATTGTGGTGAATTTTCAGTCAGATGGTCTTCAGTCGTTTACTTTTTGTCAAGTATTATTTTGGTATTCAGATCTAAATTAACTAGTAACACTGTGTCAAGAAAGGTTTGTAGTGGGCAACTTGTTCGGGGTATACTCTATACAGTATGTGCCTTGAAAAATAAACTTGATAAGCATGTTAATTAGCATTTATCAGTTTATAAAGTAGACTATTTAAAAGTTATTGCAGTACTGTCACAATAATCTCAATAAACATTATGGTATGTTAATTGTAATGTCAAAGCTTATGCAGATTAATATATTTAATGATATTCAATTTTAATATTGATTGTAAAATATTATTAATTATGCAATGGGAAATTTCTCCCACTGAAGGGACAACTTTTGTGTACCTGAGTAAGAAGTTCATATCTGCTCTGAAAAAAGAGTGAATAATTTAGCTTTAAATATTTTCCTACAAATCTACAGCTGGAGAATAAGCATTCTTTAATATTGCACCTGCATCATGGAACAACCTATCTTCGGACATGAGAAAGAGTAACCTCTTCAAACATTCAAAAAATACACAAATAAAATCCCTCTTTGATAACATTAACTGCAAATGTTTTGGAAATTCCTGATGAAAGTATTTCACATTAAAACATTCACTGCTGTGTATCTATGACCCCATGTCAAAGTATCCTTTATTGCCAAACTTTTGCATTTGTATAACTAGATTACAAAGGTCTGTAGTTCATAGGTTCATAGGTTCATACTAGGCTATCTGCCCTAGGGCATTTATAAACCTAGCCAGAGTGGGTTTGGCTTTCGCCACCCATTTTAAATTAATTTTGCTATGCCCTTTTTCGAGGTTAGTATACTGTGCCTCTGTCTAACAGTGACACAGAAGTGATACCCGGGGTAAACCTACGATCTCCCATCCACTCATCAAGATTCCTCTTGAAGAGAGTCAATGAGGGACTCTGCCTAACCTGGACTGGGATTTTATTCAAGAGTGAAGGGAGCCTCTAAGTTATGAATCTGTCCCTCTAGCATGTCCTGTTTATTTCAGTGCTGAGGTTCAAGTCTCGAAGGTAGCACGATGGGATTTGGATTTTCTGAGGTGCAGCATGTCCATTAATTCCGGGTTGGACATGGCTTTATACGTCAGGCACAGATCGCCTCTGAGCAGGCGGTATGCCACTGAGTAGAGCTGGAGTTTCTTTAACCGGGCAGCATATGGCAGCATCTGTTTGAGCCCTTTGATCCTCTTGGTGAGGTACTTTTGGTGTCTTTCCAGTTGCTGCAGGTGTCTGGTAAGGTACATCCCAAAAGGGGCATTGTACTCAATTATGGGCCTGATGAAGGATGAGTAAAGAGGCACAATGACCTCCCCTGATCTAGATGTGAATCCCTTCATGATTAGGTGGGCTATATAAAACTTTTTTCTAACCACTTTGGCCACGTGGTTGTCAAATGAGAGATTGCTATCAACTTGGGTCCCCAGGTCCCTAATTACTTCTGTACTTAATGGATTACCACCTATGTGGTAATTTGTGGGCACTTTGTTTTTGCCAAAGTGGATGACTATACACTTTTTTTCGTTTAGCTTGAGGCCATGGCTCTGGCACTAGTTGTCGGTTTCTATGAGGCCCTTTTGGAGGATGCTTGTGTCGGCTGGAGAGTCGATTATGGCGCCCAGTTTGCAGTCATCTGCGAACTTGGTCAGCCACAGTCCTTCCGTGTTGGCCTGTACCTCCGAGAAATATATACCGAACAAGAGAGATCCCAGGACTGAGCCTTGTGGGATGCCACTTGTAACTGGTTTGGAGTCTGACATGGCTCCAGCAATTCTAACCATGTGGGTTCTGTCCTTGAGCCAGTCTGCAACCCATCTAGTGACATAGGGGTTTATATTTAAGCTGGTGAGCTTATCTATAATGCCCGAGTGGGGTACTGTATCGAAGGCTTTTGCGAGGTCCAGGTAGGCTGTGTGGACCACCTTCCCCCTCGTCAATGGCCTTGGTGACTGTTTCAAAGAAATCAACCAGGTTTAAGAGGCAGGATCTGCCCTTAACAAAGCCGAACTGGGTAGGATCCAGTGTCTGTAGGTCCCCAATATCTTTATTTATGAGGTCCATGATGATCCTTTCCATAGCTTTGCAGACCACGCTAGTCAGGCTTATGGGGCGATAGTTTCCAGGATCCGTTGAGGCACCACCTTTGTGGAGAGGGACCACTGTTGCTGTATGCCACTATTTGGGTACATATCCTGTAGTAAGGCTGAGATTGAACAGTAGTTTTATGTTTGGGTTTAGCTGTTCTTGGAGTTCATGTAGGACGCAGCCCGGGACACCGTCTGGTCCCATTGATGCTGTGTTTTTTGCTTTGGAGAGGGCAGCTCTTACCTGAGCATCTGAGATGTCAGGGGGGCAGCACTCTGCTGGGATAGATATTTGCCCTTTTGGTGGGGAGGGGGGGAGTTTGTGCTGAACCTGTCAGCTAGGATGTTGGCAATGTCTGTGGGTTCGGTGTATTTTTGTCATTTTGGACTAATTCTGAGCATATCTGGGAATTCCCACCCAGGTTCCTAACATAACTAAAGAAAGCCTTGTGATTATCCTTAGTGTCCTGTGCAATTTTTCTCTCAAGCTGGCCTTAGACGATTTTATGAGTGCCCGTAGTTTTTGCTAATACTGATCAGAGATGCCTTCCCTTTTTGGGATTTTGCTCTATCATGTAGTAGCTTCCTCCTTCTATTGTATAGTTTGTTTATGGCTGGGGTCCACCAGACAGGGTGTCTGCCTTTGGAGGACTGGGTCTTGGTTTTATTTGGGATTGCATGATCCATGCATTCCTGAAGGTGTTCATAGAATGCGTTTATAAAGGATTCTGCGGTCTGGGCTGTATTTTCCACAGACCCGGGGGCTTTGAAGGATTCCACCTCGGTTTTGAAGAGTGTGAAATTTGCTTTAGAGAAGTTTTTCACTGTGGTTTTCAGGGCAGGGGGTGGAGTCGGGATGTGAATATCCAGTGAGATTAGTTTATGGTCTGATCTTACCAGTGAGGGATACACCTCTGGTCTGGATCATAGAGTCCCCATGTTGGTGATGATCAGGTCCAGTATGCTTTCCCCTCTTGTGGGAATGGTAACAAGTTGTTCTTTAGCATTTGAGTTTATAAATTCTAGGAACCTTTGGGCTAGGGTGTTGGAGCTAGAGTAATGCTCCCAGTCTATGTTTGGGTAGTTGAAGTCGCCCAATATAATGGTGTTTGGAGAGACCTTCATATTTTCCAGTGTTCTCAGGAAGGCCGAGTGGGGTTCCTGGGTTTGGGATGGTGGTCTGTAGCAGGCTATAAACTGTAAGGCAGTTTTACCCACTGTTAGTTGCACATGGATAGTCTCTGATGTTTCGTGCTGTGCCACCAACCTGGAGGTGTGGGTATCTGTGATGAATATTGAAACTCCCCCTCCTTTTGTGGTTTGGTCCAAGTTTTGGGGCCGAAAAGCATGGTATGAGGTATAACCTGGTAGTGCTGGGGTGCTCTCGGGAGCCTTGAACCAGGTTTCTGTTACTGCACAGATATCGATGTTCTCCATGCTAAGGAGAGTTTCGAGTGTTATATTATATATATATTGTGCATGGTATTAGTGTTATGTATGTGTATGTCTATTTTGAAATTTACTTTTGTTATTTTTTGATCTATGTTGAGGCTGAAAAGAGCCATTGGGCCAGCCCATTTGACTGGTTAACAAATAAAGAAAATAAATAAATAGAAAGTGTAGCTGCTGCACACATGTATAATAGGAACCACTGTTTTTGAATACTGTTTAGCATCAAAACAAAGCTTGAAAATGGAAAATTGAGCCTACTTCTCAAATATATTAGCACTTCTGAAACAAATGAGTCCCTTTTTATAATTAGTTTCCCCTTTAATGTGTAATACTTTCCTTTAAACAAAATGCGATAGCAGCAGTTACAAGAGCACATAACACATTTAATCCCAGTAGTGCAACTAGCTTCTAGGGTTCCTACTGCTTAGTAGTCTTCCAAAGTATCATGAATGTACTGCAGTGGTGATTCTTATAAGGAATATAGAACAGCAGCATGAGTATGATTACCATAATAGTAGATAGTTTTATATCAGGATCACTGTTGCAGTATAGGCTGTCTCCTTCAACCATCTTGGACCTTTCACTCTCCTTCCTGCTGTCTGGAAATCAGAAAATGTACTTGTACATTCTAGTTTCTCTCTACCTTTTGCTGGAAGACCTGAACACTCTTGTCTGAATAAGGTAACTCCTTAGACCAGATGATACATGCACACTTGATGGTGCAAGTCTTGTCCATTTAAAAAATGAATAGAAAGGTGACATGAAATGAACGCTATGAGTTGGAGAATGACTACTGAAGATTAAGACTATGAGTTGTTAACAATCTACTTCCTGTTCCTGGGGTACAAGATTTATGACCCTCAGGCTTCATTTGCCTATTGTTTGTCCTTCAGTAAGTTACTTAATCAGATAGTGGTTTGGGGCAGCTTGCAATTTGGGCTAGGCTCCTCAGTGGTCTCCAGGATGGAAAGCTTAATAACTGTCTATGAATGGTCTGCTTCTCCCTTTGCTCCAGCTATCCTACCATTGTCCTTATTGTGAGGGGGAACCATCCTCAGACAGAGTGTGTCCAAAGCTCTGTAAGCCTGGCAGGATGGTCAGCCCTCCAGCTAATTTCCAAGCATTGTGAATAGTACTGCAGCACTGATCCTTGTATTGAAATGTCTGCTGTTATGGTAAGTATACAGGCACAGCTCTGATTTCTTTTGCATGAAGGCAGATGTAGGAAAGAGACAGTCAGCTATGGCCTATTACTCTCAATTTCAACCCATAGAAAGTTATTGAGAATATCATGTGCAGAAGGCTGGTGGCTTTCCTGAGCTTTAACTTTTTTTTTTTTTGGAAAATGGGCAACAGAATGTTTTTATTCAAAAACAGTCCTGTCATTCCAAATTCAAGCAGTTCTATGGCTAGAACACCAGAGACATGGAAACTTTTACCATGCTATGAGCTGCATCTGACTTATAGTTACTTATTCAGATCATTGGTCCTTCAAATGCAAATGAAAGTCTCTCAAGCATAATTGGTCAAGATGGCACTGTGTGTGTTATTTTGCTTACTTTTTATTGGAATGAAATTGTACTAATGTTCTAGTCATTTTTGGATGATCTGTTTCTGATGAACCTCAGATAAAGAATAAGACAGGTGTTACTTTGTCTGTCAGGGATTACTGTTTTCAGAGGTACAATATCATGCAGCTGTTTCCTTGGTCTTCACCATGGGACTCAAACCACACAAATATGCCCCCAACTATGTACACATTTCTAATTACCTTAGGATGGGCACACCGATTCCTGCTGCCCCTGCATAACAAGCATGGCCGGCCTTAGGCATAGGCCAACTAGGTGTCTGCCTAGGGCGCCGCTGTAGCAGGGGCGCTTTTCCAGTATTTATTTGGTGTAGGTAGACCAGGTTGGGGGCACCTGGGTGGTGTGGGGGGTGGGGGGGCGCTGTGGAGCCCTTTTGCCTAGGGCACCAGCTGACCTAAGGCCGCTGCTGATAACAAGCACTCAAGCTGCTGTTCTAGCGTGGGTTGCCTGGGCTATAGTCATGTGGTGGGGGTGGGGGAGAGGGGAGGAGCTTGCCTCAGGCACAAAAAAAAAAATTCTTTTGTATGTCTGCCACCCATTTGCTCATAAAAATGACAAGCTCAGCTGCATGCAATACAAGAGTGTGTATTTGAGCTGCCTGATTTGCTAGCTAAGTTATTGTGATGGAAGCCTAGATAGTCTGAGGAGATGAATCAGACATGTTATATGTAGACATCAGCAAGAAGGTGTTCACACTATCTCACAGGAAGTTGATAAGTTGAAATAGATGACACTGAGCCCAATATTCTGAAGTATGTAGGGAAAAAAGCTGACTGACTAAAAAGAAATGTGACCATAAAAGACTTGTGTAAAGCAAAGATTATAAGTAGGTAAACTGCCACAAATTTCATTGCAAGGATTAATTCAGTTTAGCACATTTATGGTAGATGTCAGACTGTGGGTAACTAGTAAGATTGACACATTTGTTGGTGACACCAAGAGTATTGAAGTGTTAACAGACAGAGGGCATAAGTTGTAATAAGTCCCGGATCAACTTGTAGAGTAGGTGGACAGGTGACAGCTAGGAGTTAAAAATATTGTGGGTTTATGCAGTAATTGATCACTTTGCAGAAACACAAGTCACTAAATCTTACTTTGATAAGGGAGATTGGGATGAGGGTACTTGTCTTAGCTGAAGGTGATTTCCATTAAGAGAAGGAAAGGTATTTTCATGATGAAAAATTGTGGTGTGTGTGTGTGTGTGTGTGTGTGTGTGTGTGTGTGTGTGTGTGTGTGTGTGTGTGTGTGTGTGTGTGTGTGTGTGTGTGTGCACATGTGCATAAACGTGCTGTTGGTGGTTTGAGGGAGTTCTGTTCCTAAGATTTTCTTGTCATCAGTAAAATAAATCTTCTGGAAAGAAGACTTAATTTTTAGTCTTTCTAAAGAGCCAGTGGCTTTCACTTTGATTTAAAAAATGCAAAGGTATGGCATTTAAGTCCAAGGAAGTCGTTGTTCCACTGTAGCCGGCATTCATCAGACCTATCTTTGAGTACAGTGCCCCCTTTAGGATGTACCTAACCAGGCATATCCAACAATTGGAACATCCACAGAGGTTCCTCACTAAAAGGTAATATGTCCTATGCAGACTGCCTCAAGGCCCTATAGCTGTATTCTGTCTCCTACAGGATTTTGAGGAGAGATCTATACCTGGCATACAGGGCATTGTCAGACCCCACTCTGATGGACCTCCTGCATATTCACAAAACAAACAGCAGCAGAATTACCTGTTCTAAAGACTTAAACCTAGCCTGTGATATAAATAGGACCTGCTGGAGAGATAGGTATATATCCCAGAGACTACCCTGTCTATGGAACAGGCTCCCAATCCATGTGAAGCAGAGTTTTTCCTAACCCAGTTCAAGTGTGATCTTAAATTAATTATAGAATGCATCATGTAATGTAATGCAAGAAAACATGGATGAATGACAGTACCATAAGCTGACAGGATTCTGGGTGCATAGCTAAGAAAGTGGCTTTTGTAGATGTTGAGGTCATCCTCTGTTTATATAGGGCATTAGAGTGGGGCATCCTGAGTACTGTGTATAGTTCTAGCAGTGTTACAGAAAAAAGATTAACCTGATTGAAATTGTGAAGCCAAAAGTTGCCAATATTGTAAAGTGAATAGAAGGGCTAGGGAAGAGCAATGAATTATTTAATATTCCATGGGAGATAGGCAAGAAAAATATTATAGTATGGACCAGCCACATTTTCAGGGGGGTGAGTGTGAGTGGTGATACTAAAGAGGAAAAACAGATGGGAGGAGGACGCTTGGATGGCTGGCAGAGGGGAATGATCTAAGACCAACTTAAGGAAATACCTTTTCACAGTGAATGAGAAGCTCTGGAAAACAATGTCAAATGTATTAGTGGAGTATAATTTAATGAAGTGGTTCAGGATCACCTGTAACAAGTACTGCAAAGGATGGGGCAGGAACAGGTTAGGTTTTTGAGGCTAACTGTACCTCTTAAACAAATTCTGTCAGATAGTGTTGTTTTATGTTTACATTAGGAATGGCTAAGTTTAACCACAGTGAGAAGCATTTTGTGAAGTTTGTTGTCATGTAGCTTTTCTGCATCTCTTTTTGGCTCCCTAAGGTTGGCCATCATCTGCTAATAGGGCCTCTACTTATCTACTGGGCCTGTCCGAGTCGTCTTAACCACAATCCCCAGACTAACTCCCACCTATGGTTGGGGCTGGAGAGGAGACCGAGGCACTTGATGAAGGGCCATAATGTTGTCCAGGTGTATTTTTTTCTGATAACCTACCCACTACACATATACAGAAACATCTCATGGGTGGCAAGAGCAATGGGAGTCGGTGCTTGACCTCTCTTCACTTCTGTAAGTGGCTGATGCCAGCAAGACAATGTCACCTACTCAGAGGCATCATCGTGTGTCTGTTTCCCTGATCTCTACCTGTGAAATCAAACTACAAATTGTGCCCAAAATGTGTACACATCTCTCTGCAGCCTACGATGGGCAAGTACATCCTCCCTGCCTGTGCTGTTAAGTGCCCAAAAGCTGCTTTTTGAACTCAGGTTGTCTGAGCTATTGTCAGGGCTTTATCCTTTCAATGTGGATGAATGTTTTATTGAGCATGCTTATATTTTGTTTTTTCCTTGGAGACAATTGTCTGCTGTGTCAGAAAAGTATCCTTGTCCATAATAAACAAATAACTTTGTACTTATTGAGTACAGGTACATCTTTTGAGTGGCTATGACAACTCAGCATAGATTTTATTTTATTTATTTGGGTGACTTGAATGATACACTGTGAAGTGTTATGTGGGACTGCATTTAAACAGTAGGGCCAGCAGTGGGGAAAAATAGTATAATAGTTACAGGAAACAGTTTTTGCAACTTAAGGTATATTTAAATCTATTTTTCTCTGTAAGATTTGTTTGAAGCTGTGTATGCCCAAGGGATAAGCACTAGTATTTTGAATTTGCCAATTAACGAGAAAATGTAATTGACAATCACTTTATTTAATTTTTTAACTGAACAGTACTAGTTTTAAGTAACAGCTGCTGTTGCAGTTCTGTAGAATGAATTGTGACAAAGGGAGATGCTGCCAGCACAGCTATCTTGAATTTTGTAAATAATTATATGTCATTTGTGAATGTCAATATGATCTGTATAAGGTGCCTGTGTTACAAATGTATTAGAACTGTATGTCATGTGTATATTAGACTGGTCTGTGGAGACGTGTGTTAAAAAGGTATTTTATAAAGTGCTTGTGCTTAAAATGTAACCACAGTCTGCCCTACTGGAATACAGCAGAAATATACTTGCACTGTTATAACTGTTTAAATGTATATATTTTAACAGTGGAAACTGGAATAAAGGAGGTTAACTTCAGAAAAATATCTACAATTGAATTACTTTATAGGCTAGGACGGAGACATAATGTCTGTGCTGAGAAGCTTTCTATATTGTCTTCAGAGTGAGCTAATTACTACCTCTGAAAGTATGAAGGAATGCAATTGATGTTCTTCGTGTTTCACTGTTGCAGCCATTACATTTGGGTAATCTGCTGGCAGGTTGCCCTCAGTCGGCCTGATTAACAAAGTCTTGGGTCCTGCGTCAGTTGCTGTCCCTTCTTCCATGACGTCAGGTCATCAAGGGTATAAAACATGCAGCCGATGCCATTACATCAGTCTTTCTTGCCGCGTGGTGCCCGAAGCAGAAGCAGTTCGCAAGTGCCGGTCGGCCTACTCCTGAAATTTTCGTTTTCAAGTTTCAGAACCGAAGTCTTCAACTAAAAGCTAAATACCACGTTGGGGGAAATTTTTCTTGCTCCTTACCGATGTCAGTAAAAGTTAATAATTGCATTACTTGTGGAAAGCAAATACCTCATAAGGATTTTCATTTGTACTGTATTCCTTGCCTAGGTCCTGATCATAATGTACCTTGTTGTCGGTTTTGTGCTAGATTTAATCAATGCATTATTAAACGTCGGTACATTTTTGCTTCTAAATATTTTGGCTCATGATTTAACTATCCAGAAATGATGTCGGTTAGCAATCCGACTACCGGAATACCTAAAAAGCACAAAGAAAAAGACAGAGACAGGCCGTCGAGGTCCAAAACTGATGACAAAGCTTCTCCTAAGCCAGTCACTAGTTCGCCAGTACTCAGTGAGGTGCTTTCGCAGCCCCTGATGCCCACTACTTTTGATTCACAGGCCTCTACTGAGACCCATTTGGAGTCCGCTACGCCGCAAGATGCATTAAGTATTGAACCCGTGGATGTCTCTACCTTAGATGGGTCCGGAGCCGCTGTGCAGGCACCGGCTTCTGAGGGAGTTTTCAGGCCTAAAGATTTGTATATTAAACCAACGCCGTCTTCAAAACTAAGGCCAAAATCTACTTCTATGTCTAAAAAACCAACGCTTGGCCCATGTGTGCAGGCCCCTATGCCTAAAAAGCAAATGATCAAAATGGCTGAAGATTTAATTACCTTGATCAGGCGTAGCCAACCCCCTCCTGCTAAGAGGCCTAGGCAAGACATTGATTATGAATCTTCTGATCAGGATTCTATTTCTTCTGATTCTTCTACTGAACAGGATTTATCTGTACCTACTTATGAGAACTCTGACGCAGAAGATTCCATTCCGTCTGCTTCTCCCCCTGTGGATTTCTCTTTTGGAGAAACTTTACGTACTTTAAAGGAACATTTCCACTGGGAAAGTCAGGATTTCTCTGAATCTAAAAAGAGACTTAGGGATTTTCTTCTTCTTCCTCAACATAGGCCTTTGGCTATACCTCCTGTTCTAGACATTGTTGATGATGTTTTTTCAGAATCTAATATGACTCCTGATTCTCTGCCTATGGCTCCTAGTAAGCCAGACAGGTACTATAAGGTTCCTGACTCCCACAAATTCCTTTTCATAAATCCTACTGCTGATCCTGAAACCATTTTTAGGGTCCCAAGGGCATTAAGGCCTCTACTGTTAAAAATCCTACCCCTTCTGATGGAGATTCCAGGGAGCTGGATAGATGGGGGTAAGAAGGTTTACACGTCTGCAACCTTGGCAATCAGGGCTTTAAACTGTCAATTTCATATGCTTAAATATCAACATCATATCATGGGACTACTTAAACAGAAAATGATGTTAATCTCTGACTGTGTGGAGATTTGCAAGATTTATTACATTCAGCTGAACAAGTTGGAAAACATACTTTGCAATGTGGTTTTGATTCCTTGGAGGCAGGGCTGCTGTAACTGGATCTGTGCTCAGAAGGCATGATTGGCTCAAAGAGCAAACTCTGCCTGACCATGTTAAAGCAAATATGTTGGATGCTCCTTTACAACAGGACCGTCTCTTTGGTAATAAGGCTGAAGAAGTGTTGAAAAAGATGGAAGATAAAGCTAAATCTATGCAAACTGTGAAAGATTTCTTACAAGTGCAACCTCCAAGATTTAGTAGGCACTGGCCTACGAAGAAATGGTCCTTTCCAGTCCCTTCGAGAGCCGCTCAAGTCAAATCCAGATATTCTAAAGGCTCCAGGTTTCAGTCACAAGGAACTTTTAGAACAAAACAATGGGGTGTCTCCACTTCCAAATCTGGAAATAACAAGGCACCTCCCTATGGTAAACATTCTCAATGACTTCCCTCTACAATCACCAAGCACTTACCTTTTAGCCACCCCTTTGGGGGGAAAACTGGCACTTCATGCACGAAACTGGCAACTTATTACCCAGGACAAATGGGTTTTAAATATAGTATCCCAGGGATACAGATTTCATTTCCACACGTTGCCAATCCCAAACGGATGGCCAGATCTGCCCCCAAGTCAGTGGGCAGAGGCCCAGAAACAAGTTCTGTCCCTCATGAACATGGGGGCTATTCAACCAGTACCAGAAGAGGAAAAGGGACAAGGTTTCTATTAAAGACTTTTCCTGGTACCCAGAAAAGACAAATCATGGTGTCCAATTCTGGACTTATCCACTCTAAACACATTTCTGGACATTCCAAAATTCAAGATGCTGACTCTTCAACATTTACTACCTATGCTAGGCAAAGATGCCTGGTTGGTAACTCTAGACTTAAAAGAGGCTTACCTGCATATCCCAATCAGGGAATCTTGCAGAAGATACCTCCGCTTCAAAGCAGGCTACTTGCATTACCAGTTCTCTGCACTGCCCTTTGGCTTATCTACTGCACCCAGGGTCTTCACAAAGTGCCTGGCTCCAGTAATTGTATTTTGCAGGCAAAGAAATATTCAAATATATCCATACCTGGATGATTGTCTAATTCAGGCAGAAAACAAGGACATTCTTCTAAAACATCTGGCGTTTGTAAAAAGGGTTCTAACTTGTCTAGGGTACACCATAAACGAAAATAAATCACAACTGGTACACTCTCAAAAATTACATTCCTGGGTGCAAGCTTGAATACAACTGCCCAGATGACTTACCTTATGCCAGAAAAGCAAATTCAATTGGTGACTTACTTCAAACAGGTGGCCACAAAAACCCTGCTATCTGCAAGACAAATTCTGCAAGCCTTGGGGTTCATGGCCTCCTGCATTCTTCTAATTCCATATGCAAGACTGCATATGAGGAAACTTCAGTGGTACTTAAAAAGTTTATGGTGTCAACATTGTCACAGCCTGGAAACAGTGATTCCTATTATACCTTGCCTGCAACTAGAGTTCCTATGGTGGGCAGAGGCCTGCCACCAAAACAAGGGACTGCCATTCACTCCACCCCCTGTCACCCAAACCCTAACTACAGATGCATCAGACTGTGCTTGGGGGGCTCATTTGGCAGGAAAGTGCATTCAGGGCAAATGGAGCCCAAATCAAATGCACCTACATATAAGTCAGAAAGAGATGCGAGTTGTACAGAATGTACTGACAGCCTTCAAGGACTACCTTCACCCAGGACAACTAATGATAAAGACAGACAACACCACAGTTATGTGGTACATAAACAAGCAGGGGGGTACACATTCCTACCCCCTTTGCAGACTAGTCATGGCATTGTGGAACACGGCCTTGACCTATCAAATACAACTACAAGCTCAATTCCTGCCAGGAAAGTTAAATACTTTGGCAGACAAACTAAGCAGAAATCTTATGGATCCACACGAATGGAAACTGGAACCACAAATTTTCAACATGTTGACATGCAAATGGGGGAGCCCAGACATAGATCTTTTTGCCTCATCCCAGAACTATCATTTGGACAAATTCTGCACAAGAATTCATCACAAAAAAGCTTGGAAAGTGGATGCTCTGTCATTCAGCTGGAAAAACCTATCAGTCTATGCTTTTCCCCCTCTGCCTCTGCTCTCCAAAGTTCTACTAAAAGTCAGACAGGACAAACTAAAAATGATTCTGATTGCTCCAGACTGGCCTCGCCAACACTGGTACCCACTCCTGCTCAATGTGTCATGCCTTCCTCCATGGCACCTGCCTCAGACACCTTACCTACTCTCTCAGCAGAACTACCAAATTCTGCACACTCAGCTCCAAACTTCTTGCAGAGTGACTAATCAACTAATTTCACCCTTGGCATCCCTCAGCAAACCTGTGATGGATGTCATTTTGGAGGCTAGAAGGCCTAGTACCAGAAAATCTTATGCTGACAAATGGAAAAGATTCTGTACCTGAAACCAATCACAAGGAATAAGCACAGCAATGCCCAATATTCCTCAGATTCTGCAATACTTAACTGAGATGCTTCACAAGGGCCTGTCTTTTTATTCCATAAAAATTCATGCCTCTGCCATTTCAGCTCATTACAACACAGAACCTCCCCTCTTATCTTATCTTCTGCTAAAGCAGTATCTCAGAGGGGCCAAAAATTTAAGACCTCCCAGGAGAGCCCCAACTCCTGCATGGGACCTCAATTTTGTTTTGGAAAAACTCACTCTCTCTCCTTTTTGAGCGAGCTGCTACTGCAGACCTAACATTTCTCTTCTGGAAAACAGCTTTCCTTTTAGCAGTCACTTCAGCTAGAAGGATTTCAGAATTACAGGCACTTATGGCAGTGGAGCGTTTCATTATTTTTCATCTGGACAGGGTGGCTCTCAGGACCAATCCATCTTTCATGCCTAAGGTGGTATCAAGTGTGGCTCTTAATCAGACCATTCATCTGCTAAACTTTCTTTCCCAATCCACAGAACAAGGGTGAGCGGATTCTGCATTCATTGGATGTACACAGACAACTTAGATTCTACTTAAACAGGACAAAATCTCTAAGAAAATCTGAACAACTATTGGTGGCATTTGCTGCAGGGGCAGAGGGAAAGGCTATTTCAAAGCAGACTATTTCCAAATGGATAAGCCATTGTATTTGTTTCTGCTATTTGCACCATGGTAAACCTATCCCCAAGGAGATCAGATCTCATTCCACCAGGGCTGCATCTACTTCTGCAGCCTTTCTCAGAGGGGTTACTACCAGAGAAATTCTAGAAGCTGCTACCTGGAGCTCAGTCCATATGTTCACCAAACATTACCATTCACCTCTCTTCTCTAAATCCAGAGCTGGCTTTGCCACTGCTGTCCTGCAGGGCCTTATAGCTGCTCCTAATGCTGTATAAATCCATCCTCCCAACCATAGCTTTGGGATTCTACCCAAATGTAATGACTGCAACAGTGAAACATGAAGAACATAGTACAGTTGTGTACACTTACCATAAATGTAGATGTTCGAGTATATTCACTGTTGCAGTCCTCGTTACTCACCCTCCAGCCCCCTGTTTTTCTCTTGCTACACCTCTCCTTTCTTTTACTATGCTTAAAAGCCTTTTTGGTGTATTTGCTTTTGTTTGGAGGTATATTTTTTGTGTTTTAAATTTTATATATATATATATATATATATATATATATATATATATATATATATATTTATTTTGCTCCCCATTTGCGGGGCACCTGACATCTGGGGCAAGAAAAAACTGATGTAATGGCGTTGGCTGCATGTTTTATACCCCTGATGACCTGACATCATGGAAGAAGGAACAGCAACTGACGCAGAATCCAAGAATTTGTTAATCAGGCCGACTGAGGGCAGCCTGCCAGCAGATTACCCAAATGTAATGACTGCAACAGTGAATACACTAGAACATCTACATTTATGGCAAGTGTACACAATTGTACTTTTTATGACTACCAGCATCTGCCAAAGATCTAAGGTCTGTGTATTTTCACAGGTAGATGCTAAATAGTGCCTGGGGGTTTCACCTGGGGTAGAGTCAGATGATAAGGGGTAGAGTCAGATGATAAGAAATTATGTCATTCTGCAAGCTATCCAAGCAGTAATTTTTGAGATGTTAATTTGAGAACTCTCTGAGAGAGACAATGTGTTCTGTATTCTGTCTTGGACCTGACAAGAGCCATTCACCATGCCTGCCTTGTTCTGTAAGTAGGTTTCTAGGGCATAGTAATTCTCTTAGATATAGTCAGGAATATAGCAAAGCATACTTTAAATATTTTTCTTTATTTATTTGTGACTGTCCTGCAATGTTGTTTTAAATATTTCCTGTGATTTTGACCTCTGATGTCACTGTGATTATATGCTGAGTATTTTCTTGTTCCTTTTTTATTTATTATTAAATATATTTAAAACTTTTACTGTGGCTGATCTGTGTAGGGATATTTAAGTTTTGAAAGTACTTCCATATTTATTTGGTGACACTGTGTAGGCCACTCCTAATAGCCTTGCAGTTGGTCAAACTACCATTTGTATTAATATTAATATTACAGAGCTTAGTTTAAATATTTTTCTTTATTTATTTGAGACTGTCCTGAAAAGTTGTTTTAAATATTTCTTGTGATTTTGACCTCTGATGTCACTGTGATTATATCCTGAGTATTTTCTTGTTCCTTTTTATTTATTATTAAATATATTTAAACCTTTCATTGTGGCTGATCTGAGTAGGGATATTTAAGTTTTAAGAGTACTTCCATAATTTGGTGACACTGTGTAGGCCACTCCTAATAGCCTTGCTCTTGGTCAGACTATCATTTGTATTAATATTAATATTACACAGTAAGATTGGACACCCTTTGTTAAGGACCTTAAAGTGGCTAATAAGGAGTTGCCTGGTGGCAGTGATAACTACCTTATAGTCTGGGCAAAAGGGGACATAGCTAGTAAACCAGCCTTTCCCAGGTGTGTGTGTGTGTGTGTGTGTGTGTGTGTGTGTGTGTGTGTGTGTGTGTGTGTGTGTAAATCAAACCTCAAAGAGTGTGTGTGTCAGCTACTTGGGCAGTGACACAAAGCACTGTTTGGACAGAGAGGGTGCTGGAGGTCTTGGCTTGGCCACTCAGCTGAGATCTCAACTTTATAGCTGTGCCAGTGAGGAGTATTATTGGGGATCTGGAGGAAGAGACAGAAACCAGCCCCAGACTGACTATGGTCTCTGTGTGCTCTTATAGGAAATTGCACTTGATGCAGAGAGCTACATCTGGAAATACTGTGTGTGTACCTGTCATCCTCCCAGTGAACGTCCCGCACTGGTGCTAGTGGTGAGGATTGAGGCTCTTTGATTACTGGTCCAGTGGTGGGGCGTCACATGAATAATTAAGGTATTTTCTTATAATGAGAAGTAGTTTGAGTCAGTTAGATTTGTAAAATTTCACTTGTCATCATATAATTACTAAAATAACCCAGCCTTATTTCATGTAATATGACTCCAGATGCAAAATATTTCATCCAGAAAGACCAAAATGTGTTAACAGTGGAAGCAATGAATTTCATTACAAGTGCTGATAACTATCATTAAAGTGTATAACAAAGTTAAAACATGATTTATAAAGTAAATGTAACTGAAAACACAACTTAAAAACGTATTAGTCTAACTTGTGACATTTTTGTTAGGGTAAAATGCCCTAAAGGGAGTAAAATATTTTTCATAGCTATCTGTTTTTCATCTTAGTGCATATGTGTATAAATATCACAAGCAAAGGATTTATTTCCATTCTAGTGCTGTGGAAAGAGAGTCCGTATTCATCAGAGAAGATCTGTACAAGATGCTTTTCATCAGTAATATTGTTTGCTACCTCAGTGTGAGTGATGGGTCAGCCTAATAATAGGGAAACCTGTCACTCATCTAACTTTAGACCATTTTGGCCACTAATGCTCCCTTAAACACCACTTATCACTCTACATTCTGTATATAGTTAGAAATATGGCTGACTGTACAGGTCAGAGGTTACTGGAATGACATATTAAATGCCTGTACATTCCACAGATATAATTATCATTTCCATAAGCTTCACTGCAAATTATATCCCCGTTAGTCCTTTAAACCTTTATGGGATTCCTGTGTTGTCCCTATAAGGACATCCATGTTGATAGCCTTATTATACAACGACCCCCCATTAATATTCAAAAACGTGCACACTGATTGGTCAGCGTGCACATTGTAAATCAGAGTTATAGTAATGGAAAAAGGTCCGGTCGCCCAGACTTTTTCCATTATTATAACTCTTTTTTTACAGCAATGGAGAATGCAAGATCTCCGTTGCTTCGCACTATCTCGCTATGTTAAAGGAGTTTAACATAGCGAGACAGTTTTAAGAAAAGCAACAAGTCTCCGTTGCTTTTTTTAAAGCTGTCTCGCTATTTTAAACTCCTTTACCATAGCGAAACAGTTTGTAAAAAGCAACGGAGGTCTTGCTTTCTCCGTTGCTTTTTTCAAAACTGTCTCGCTATGTTAAATGGGTTTCACATAGCGAGATAGTTTGTAAAAAACAACGGAGATCATGCTTTCTCCATTCTTTTGCCCACAGCTCTGATGTACTGCGTAGGTATATGCATGCGCAGTACATTAGAATTGCCGCAGAATACCAGACAGCTGCGGAAGGGCAGCAAGGAGGCATTATACAATGCCATTATTTAAGAAAAGTAATTATTTTTTTTCTTAAATAATGTCATTGTATAATAGCAATAACCCACTTATGGGTGTGGGTAATGCTGGATTTACCCACGGTTGGCTTTGTTTGGCCACTCGGGCTTCGCCCTCGTGACCAAACCACACCAACCGTGGGTAAATCCAGCATTACCCACACCCAGGCGTGGGTTATTGCTATATTCTACTCCAAATGGTTATAATGCACTCAGTTTTCATTCTGGAATTAAAAAAAAACACACAAAAAATATATACATAATAATTGATCTTTAAACCTATTAATTGTTTTGTTCTGAGTGTCACAGTTCTCTTGTGTTCTTGCTGACAATGTGCTGAGACAGAGAAAGACAGAGAGAGAGAGAGAGAGAGAAAGAGAGATGCCACACACAAGACATTTAGGACATGAAGTATTTCCACAAACAATAATTACTTTATCTGATAGCCACATTACATAACTATCAACCTCTTTGGGAAAGAATTCAGGACAAAGCCAAAATCAGTGGTGAATAAGGGCCCAAAATGAGTGGCAGATTTTGAATACTGCTCTTATAAACTTAATAAATTGCTAGAGTGACAGGTTATATATTAAAATGTTTTCTAAATGATATGAAATCTAAAACTCAAATGTCTGCATTATTTAGTGACTTCAAACCTCAATGATTTGCACAATGAAATAGTGAACAGTTCAGAGGTGTGCCACTGACAACTAGTGTTGTCTGTCATCAGAAAGGCTACTGCAGACCATCTGTTAGGGAAGAAAAAAACAGGTGTTAAACAAAGAAGTGAGTAACAGAATGAAGGGCAGCTGAGATATACAGTGATAAAACAGGCTGCTGGCTAGGACCTTTTGGGGCTGAGTTGAAATTTACTGTTAAGTAGATGAAGGAAACACAGACCGGAAAAAATAAATCATAGCAAATGTTCACTGTGTTTCAGATAGCTTAATATTAGGATAAAGTTTAAAACTTTACTAAGTAAAGAATGAAACACTTAACATTGCAGAGATTTTATACAGTTTTACATAAGTTTTTTTTTCTATAAAGGCGTCCAAAATATTCTGCCAGTAGATATATGTTGCAACTGGATTGGTTTTCTGCTATTATTATTATTATTATTATTATTATTATTATTATTTATTTTATTTGCAGTTTGTTTGCCAGGATAGTCCACTGGGCCACAAGGAGCCCATTTTCAGTGGAGTCCTGGGGAGAAAAGCTCCAGAAAAATACAAATACATAGTACACATTGCACATATACATTACAGATTATCTCATAGGAATACAAAGTAAATATGATAAGTAAAGGTTAACAATGATAGAATACACCAGTATAGTTCATTAAACAGCAGTAAAAAACACTTTTTTTTTTACAAAAGTAGCAGCATAGGGTAACTAAGTAGTTGGTCAAATAGTTCAATAGAGCTGTGGAACTATAGGAGGCAGTGATGGTGTATTTAGTTCTAGGAGAGTAAGAAGTGGAATCAGAAGGATTAGGTAGGATAGAAACAGGAGCACTTCCATTGTGAAGTTAGGTGTGAGTGCAGCAAGGTTTTAAATGAGGAGAGACTGCTGGTGATGCGGATAGGAGATGGTAGAGAATTCCAGAGGTGTGCAAGAGAGAAGGACATTAGGTGATTCCCAGCTGGACGTGTGGGTTTGTGCAATTTAATTAGTTTTGGGGAATTAGATCTTAGAAGTCATTTTGGTTCATGCATTTCAAAGGTAGTGGCTAGGGAGGAACAAAGAGAGGGGTTGTAAATGAGTTTGTGTGCTTGGATGAGTTGGGTATAAGAGAGGAGGTTAGGTAGCTCAAGCCAGTTTAGTTGATGAAGGGATGTACAATGGTGAGAAATGGCTCTGTGACCTGACGCAAATTTTGATATCTTGTTATAGCAAGAGGAGAGTTTTGTTTTGAGGGAGAATTGCAGGTTGGTGAGGATAGATGCACCATATAGGAGGATGGGATAAGATAAGTATTGGCTACTATGAGCCCGGTGGAAGCTGAGATATAATGATTATGGCGGTATAGCATACCAAGTTTTTTGTGTTTTATTTTATATTTACTTGTAAATTTGTGTTGAATTTTAGGTGATAATCTATGAGTACTCCTAGTAGTTTAGTGTCAGAGACTATTTCTAGGGAGTATTGTTTTTGCTGGTGATTATGAATGTTTATCTAGGGAGGAGGTTTTGGAGGCAATGAATAACATAAGTTTAGTTTTGGTTGCATTAAGAGCCAGGTGGTTGTCTAGCATCCGCTGCTCAGTAGAAGAGAAGGTGCTTTGGGTAAGCTTATTTAGAGTGGGGATAGAAGGAGAGAGCAGATAATGGTAGAATCTTTGGCATATTGGATGAAGCTGGAGTTTGGAATGGCTTGGTAGAAGTCGTTAATGAATATATTGAATAGTAGGGGACCTAAAATGGAACCTTGGGGGACACCTGTGGGAGTATTAAGGAAGGGTGAAGTGGCTTTATTCCATTTGACTGCTTGTCATCTGGTGTGAGGTAGCTGGAGAACCACTTGGTACAGGAAGGGGATAAGTTTAGTTTGGAGAGTTTATTAAGAAGCAGGTTGTGGAAAATAGTGTCAAAATGCCTTGGAGAGGTCGAGGAGAAGGGTGGGCACAAAATGGCCAGAATTGCAGGCTTTGTTAATTGTTTCAAGGAAGGAGAAGAAAGCAGTGGAGGTGCTATGACCGGGTCTAAATCCATGCTGTGTGGAGGTAAGAAGCTGGTTGTTGATGAGATAGGGTAAGAGTTGTTGGTGGCTCCATTTTTCAAGAAGCTTAGAAATAGGGGATAAGATAGCAATAGGGCAGAAGTTTGGAATGTCATTATTATTGTCTCCTTTATGTAGAGGAATAATAAAAGCTTTCTTCCAGAACTGGGGGACCTGGCTTTCTGAGATAGACCAAGTAATTAGTATGCTGATAGGGAGAACAATGGCTTCTGTGACTACTTTTAAGAAGTAGGAGAGAATTTCATCAAGGGCATTGGAACCAGGTTTTAATTTCTAGGAGAAGTTTTTTTTATGGTGGATATGGAGATGGGATTGATAGAAAAGGGTGGAGGTTGGGGCAAAGGATGCTAGGGGAGGAAGGGATGGTTGCAGGCTGTGGAAGGGTTGCAGAGGTGTTGGTGAAGGATGATGTTAGCTTGCTTAGGGACTCTAAGAAGAAAGAGTTAAATTGGGTGGCCAAGTCCATATCAGAGGCATCTGGGTTAGTGCAAGGGTTTTCTTTTTTTCCCCAGGTTAAGGAGAGATGAGATTCCTTTCCAAAATAGTTTGGGATTGGTGTTGTGGTTGGTTTGGAGAGTGGAGAAATAGGCTTTGCTATTGGTGAGGTAATACATTTTTTTAGTTTATTTCATAGTGTTTTATATTCGTTAGGGGTGATAGTGATTTTATTTTTATGGTAACGTGTCCAGGCTTTGTCATGGAGTCGTATAGTAGCTAAGGTGCTTTTAGTTAACTAGGGTACAGGATTACTTTTTGTACATTTTCTTTTTAGAGGTGCAAAGGAGTTGAGCAAGTTTGTGAAAGTAGAGTTAAAGAAGGAGAGAGCATTATCTAGGAGAGAAGTCTTTAATGGGTTCCAGTTTGTGCTTTTTGGTTCATTTGAGAAGCTTTCAGAATTGAAGTTTTTTAGGCAGCGACTGGAATTATAGGTGTGAGTTAGTTGTATGGAATAGGGGAGACGGTGGGCAAAAGTGGGGAAGTGGTCAGCTAGTGGGTCTGGGAGAATACCACTATCAGAGATATAGTGAGGATGGGATACTAGAATCCAGTCTATTGTACTTCCAGTAATGGAGTTCTTGGAAGGCCTGGTAGTGGAACTGATTAGTTGCGTGAAGTTATATAAGTTAATATATAGTGAGTGAGTGAGTGGGAGATTGGATTGTGGCCCAGTTTATGTTCACTTCCCCCAGGATTATGGTTTCATGAGTTATGTTGGTGGAGACCCAGGAGAGAATATCTTCAAAGGATGAGATATTGTCTCCAGGGGGAATATAAAGGGAAAGAACAAATATGAGTGTATGCTTATTTAGGTGGAGTAGGGCTGGTATCATTTCTGCCTTGCCAAATTTGGGAAAGGGTTTAGTATAGGGGGTGACTAAGAGAGATGCTGAGTAAAGTAGTGCTACACCCCCCCTTTTTGTGTTCTGTCATTCATTAACATGTGGTAGTCGGGAGGAGTTAATTCAGAATCTTTTATGTGGGGCTTAAGCCAGGTTTCTGAGATGGAGAGAATATCAGGCTGGTTATGTAGAAGCCAGGCATGCAGGTTTGGAATTTTGTTACATAAGCTCTGAGTATTTAGAGCTGAGAAGTGGAGGGGTTTGCCTGTTGCTTGGGGGGTGGGTTTTAGGATGGTAGTAAGGAGTGAGTTAAGTTGGGAAGTTAGTTTATTTGATTAAGAGATTATGGTTTAGGTTAATTGTTTGATAGGTTATTAGGATAAGTAATGTTTGGCAGTAAGCTCTGAAGAGTAGGTTTACCTTAATGGGTGAACTGTGGGAGGGGATTTTGGAGGTATAATGGGTAGTTTGGATTGAATAGTGGAAGTGGTGGGAGTGGCTAGCTAAGTAAAAGCATAGAGGTACTGAAAGCGGGTGGAATTTGGGGGTAGAGTAGGTGAGTGGAGTGATCCCACAGGATGAACAGAGCAGGTAGAGCCAAGGGAAGGAAGAATCAAGGTCAGTGAACAAAAGAAAAAAACAGTCAGTGGAGTGGAAGGTAAGTTCAGAGGAAAGTATGCAAGGGGGTAAGGGACGTTCTAGCAGTGGTATAGGGAAAAGATTAGAGAGGAAGGAAGAATCAAGGTCAATGAACAAAAGAAAAAAAAATCAGTGGAGTGGAAGGTAAGTTCAGGGGAATGTTAGGCTTACCTTAATGGATGAACTGTGGGAGGGGATTTTGGGGGTATAATGGGTAGTTTGGATTGGATAGTGGAAGTGGTGGGAGTGGCTAGCTAAGTATAAGTGTAGAGGTACTAGGGCAGGCGAGATTTGGGGCTAGGGTAGGGGAGCAAAGTGAGCCCACAGGGCGAATGGAGCTGGTAGAGCCAAGGGAAGGAAGAATCAAGGTCAATGAACAAAAGAAAAAAAAAAATCAGTGGAGTGGAAGGTAAGTTCAGAGGAAAGTATGCAAGGAGGTAAGGGACGTTTTAGCAGTGGTGTAGGGAAAGGATTAGAGAGGCTCAGAGAGGTAAAGATGGCAGCACACGAAGGAAGGGAAAGGTAGAGAGTCTGGGGGAGGGATTGGAAAGAAAATAAAGTGAAAGAGACTGGGGGAGGGGATGGAGAGAGAGTGGAGATGGATGTCACAGTGGCCTAGCTGGTTGGAACCAGTACTGACAGGGCTAGGTCAGCAGTGTGAAACAGCACTGAAAATAACAATCAGAAAGGAAGCAACTGTGAAAATCAGAGCTGAAGAGGTAAGACGAGAGCAAGCCAGAGATGGAAATGTTGCAGATATAACTTTAAAAACAATAGAAAAAATGAGTTCCAGGTTCCAGGCAACTCTTTTGGCATATGGCACAAAGAAGTAATGGTTGAGAAGTTTGGAGAGTATTCGGACAGAGCTGAAAACAGCTGGTTGTCCTGTAAACTGCAGTGTCAGACTGCCAGTCACTGCAACCAAAGATTCACTAATAGATGCCTGGTCAGAGGAAAAGGGCAAAGCTGAAATGCAGTAAAATCACACAAGAAAAAAGAGACCTAAGGCAAGCCACTCGGAGAAAAGTTAGTCCCTTATAAAGAAAGCGCAAGTAAAAGATCAATGATGGTCTCATAAGAGGTAAAAGTCAATTACAGCAAGTGATTCTAACAAGACAACTGTAAGGAGGTGAGATC
Organism: Protopterus annectens; assembly: GCF_019279795.1. NCBI lineage: Eukaryota > Metazoa > Chordata > Ceratodontiformes > Protopteridae > Protopterus > Protopterus annectens. The sequence goes on along the minus strand of NC_056748.1, from coordinate 787,528,335 downwards.
AACAGTGTTTTTAGGAAAGTTTGCTAGTTACACACAGAGTATCAAGTTGTTTTTTTTTTAAATCTTTTCGGTTATTTTATTATTTGAAGTATTTCAAAATCATGTCTCTCTCTCTCTCTCGCTGTCTCACACACACACACACACACACACACACACACACACACACACACACACACACACACACACACACACACACACACAAAACAAAAAGCAAAACAAAGCAAAACAAACAAAAAAAACCTGACCTGATGTTACAGGCAACACTTGCTTCATTCACTGACCCATGCTGCAGCTTGTGTTGCCTGTACGTGCATGCACATGCTTAGAATATACCACAAGTCAAGCATTGTGCTATTTGTCAGTTTTACTCTTTCTCTCTGTAATTATGTTTCTCCATTGCCTTTATTCTGTCGCTTTCTTTAGGCTACTTCAAAGTTCACAGGATGTATTATGCATGCAACAGGTGATAAGTTTACCAAATGTGGATGCATACTTCAGGAAACAAACATTGTTATTAATAAGTAAACTTTGACCATTAGAAACCCAAGCAAACATGCAACTGCAGCTATTTTAAACTTTACCTAAATGGTGTGCTGTTGTGGATTTGATTGTTTACAGGGTTATAACTGTACTCTAGAGAAATGAAAACTGAAGCAGTGGCATTTTAGTCTGTGCACCCACTAATACGTTTCTAATCAGAACTACTATGATGGATATTTTTTTCCTTTTATAAATCCGCTGAATTGACTATATACTTATGTGATGACTTGATGTAAATGATAGCTAGCTGACTTACTATTTGGTGGAAATTTTAAGTTCTAATTCCTAGAAAAAGTAGATATTTTGCATTACTGCAGTGCTGCATACCTTGCAAAGACTGCAAAGTAAGATTATAGTATGATTCCCTCAGTGTCTACTGTAGTGTGTGTGTTGAGCTGTGCTATTGTGACATTTTGGGGAGAGGATCCCACACATATGACCTGAACAGAGAAAGCCATGCCGCCCTCCCACCCTCAGTAAAAATTGAGAAACAAAGACTGAGTTAAAGAGACAGGCAGAGTCTTGTAGACCAGCACTTGAGAGTTGGAGAGACATTGGCTGTAGGAGAGAGAGAGAGAGAGAGAAAGAGAGAGATGGCATAAGAAATCACTAAGTAATTGCACACATTTCAGTTTCAGACTTCATACTCTTTAAAATGTTTTTTGGGTCTTTTCTCCTGCCATTATTTTAAGCTTTGACCAGATTTCTTGAGGTTGAACGGTATGAAAGGCCAGACAACAGTTCAAAGAGAGGGCCAGAGCTAGGAAGCTCAGAGGAAAAAAACGGATACAGCAGACTTGCAGTTGTACTTGCTTAACCAGTGGTGAACCATTTGAAATTTTAAAGCTGTAATAACGTTGCTATTGAAAGTAAAGAGAGAAGCAGCTTGGAACTGTTCATTATTTCAAGAAAGCATACAATGTTAAGTTGCCAATCTCGCCTTCATTCTTGCTGGATGGGTTCGGAGCCGATCCTCGGCTCTGACTCGGCCAATACTAAAGCTTGAGAGCTAATTCCACTGGCTCGAGGCTCCCCTATATCCCACAATGCTAGGCGGTAACTACTCACATCTCGTTTGCCGCTTAGCTGACGAGGTGCTTCTTCTACTGGCTCTGGCAGATTAGTAAGTTTTCTTGTTTAAAAACTTCAAATTCTACCCCTATTTTTTTCTATTTAGTTTAGTTTTTATACAGAGTATCCCTTTAGTTTAAATTGGGTCTCCCTTGTGTTAGAATTCCCATTTTATCCCCTTTTTAACTTTTAGGCCTTTGGCCCACTCCCTCTTTTTTCCCTGTCCTTTCAGTGTGACTGGATTTTTATTTGTTTAAAGGGTGTGTATTGTGTGTTGTGTTTGTGTTTTTTTCATACAGCCTTTCAGGATGTCTAAAGACTCCAAGGTCTCAGGCTTCAAGAAGTGTGATTCGTGCTGTCAGAAAATGTCTCTGACAGACGGTCACACTTCTTGTGTCTATTGCCTGGGACCTTTGCACCTGCAGGACTCATGTGCTGTTTGCCATGCATTCAGCCCCAGAGTCCTGCAGGAACGCAAAAACAAGCTAATACTTCGAGGCTTGTTAAAGCCTGAAGGCCCCCCGACCCAGTCTCTGTCGGGGAAGCCTTCTAAGACTTCCAGGCCGTCAGGTCCAGCTTCAGAGCCGTCTCCTGGAAGCATTAAAGCTACTTCGACATCGGCTCTGGCTGGAGCCGATGTTTCGAAGTCTCATACCGTTACTTCGGCTCCAGCCGGAGCTGAGGTTGTCAAGACTCAGTTGGCTCCGATAGGCTTATTGGAGCCACCTTCAAAGAAGAGGTCTAGGTCCCCTTCCATCGGCTCCATCCACTCGGCTCCGGGATCCCCTCTTCTGTCGGAGCAGAGCCATAGGTCTCATTCCTCTCGGTCCTCCAGGCTGTCCGACCATGACTTACAAAGGGTGGTGAGTAGACTTCTCAAGTCCGAGGCACTGGCCCAAATGCTGCATAGCCCTACTCAACAGTCAGCGGCTATTCCCATCCCTGATTTTATTCCTCCTCCGACTCCTTTCAGTTTGGAGCCGGGGCTCATCGGAGCCGTGGCTGTCGGTGCTTCGGAGCCGATACCTTCCCCTTCGGCTCCGTCGTCTGCTACGATTTCCTCCTTGGAGGGATCTCAGCGCCGAGCTTCCCTCGTCGGCTCCGAGGGGGCGAGTGGCATCGGACCCTTGTCCGACCCCGTTCTCCCTCTCAGGGCATCGGCGCTGGTGAGTTCGGCTCCGACATCGGCCTCGGGGCCGTCCCTGTCGGTGCCGGGGGAGGTCCTTGTCTCCTCGGAGCAGGGACCTCCGGTCTTGGCTGATAGGGGCGCCTTCGAGGTCATGCGGAGCGTGCTAAACCCAGTGTCTACCCCACAGTCGGCTCCGTCAGCTCCTCCCTCTTCAGTGCCTGCGGTGGTTTCTACCCACCCCCTTGTAACAGACCGTAGAGAGCCTGCTCCTCAGGTTTCCCCATTGGGAATATCCTCCTCTTCCGAGGCCTTGATCTGGTAGGAGAACCCCCTCGGAAGAGACAGTGCAAGAGGAAGCACATTGACTCCTCTGAGTCTATCACCTCTGACACCGACTTGGAGGAATCTGAAGGTTCCCCTCAGTCCCCCCCTGAGGATGTCTCTTTTGCTGACATCCTTGAAATCCTGAAACAGTGGGGGAACTGGCCCACCCTTAACCCTTCAGAGGACGAGTCGGTTTACCTTGAGGCATTTGGCTCTCGCCCTTCCACCTCCTGGGTGTCCCCTCCCTTTGACCCCCTTATGGAAGTGGTGGCAAGGAAGGCTTGGACGGCTCCTGATTCAGTGGAACCTACCCCAAGGAGGCCGTCAAAATTTATTACTGCCCCTAAAGAGAAAGAGTTTCTATCTAAAGGTGTCTCTGTTGATGCCATGGTGGTGGCCGCAGCCACTAAGAAGGAGTTAGCCGATCCTTCGGTACCTGTCCATCCTCCTAATAAGGAGTCTAGGACCATGGACAGGTACGGTAAGCGGATGTTTTCATCAGCAACCTTTTCAATGCGGTCGCTGAACTACTTACGTCACTTCACCCGTCTCCAGAGAGATTTGCTCAAGGATATAGGTGAGGCCATGCAGGATCCAACAGCTGAGGGGTTCCAAGACAAAATGAACTCCCAGTTGGCAACCCTGAATTTGATTGTCAACTCCTCCATGCGGCTTATCTCATATGCGGCTGATGGGGCGAGTAGGGCCGCAGGCACAGGTGTAGCTTTACGACGTCACACCTGGATGCGGCTTTGCAATTTTGCGGACCCTTTCAAGGCATCCTTCACCAATTCCCCTTTTGATGGCTCAACATTGTTTGGACCTCAGGTAAAGGATACATTGACTAGGTGCGAGCAGGAAGGTAAGACTCTCTCTGCCGTGGGAGTCCATTTTTCTACCCCTTCTAGACCTTATCCAAAAGGTCAGAAGGGAGGAAAAATGTGGTTCCACAAACCACAGGGAGTCTCATCTGACGCACAAGGTCGATTCCCCTCTAGAGGCAGAGGGGGGAATAACAATAGATGCCGCCCTAGGGGCAGAGGTGGTCCGCAAAACCAGGGTAGCAGAGAAACTTTCTCTGATAAACCCTTTCAGCATCCCTGAGGAGCTGCCCGGCTGTCCACCTTTGGAGGCAGTCGGGGGATGATTATCACTGTACCCAAAAGCCTGGCTTTCCCTCACTCAAGACAAATGGGTACAGTCTATCATATCCGAGGGTTACAAAATTCACTTTATTCACATCCCATCCCAACCCAAAGGATCTCTTCCAGACGTTCCACCTAGTCTAAGGGAACAAGCAGCATTAGAAATATCAAAGCTGCTGTCAAAAAGAGCTATCCAACCAGTCCCAGCAGACCAGCAAGGATCCGGAATCTACTCCAAATTCTTTTTGGTACCAAAAAAAACAGGGGACTGGAGACCAATACTGGATCTCAGCAAGTTAAACAGTTATATCAAAAAAACAAAATTCCGGATGGTCACGCTACAGTCCATTCTACCCTTCTTGGGTCAGGACAATTGGATGTGCTCGATAGACCTTCAGGATGCGTACTACCATATCAAAATGCACAGACGCTCCAGGAGGTTTCTCCGCTTCAGGCTGGGAGCCAGTCACTACCAGTTCAGAGCCCTGCCCTTTGGTCTCACTACAGCCCCCCGGGTGTTTACCAAATGCATGGCAGTGGTCGCGGCTCACTTGAGACGTCAAGGATTCCAGGTGTTTCCATATTTGGACGACTGGCTCCTTACCGCCACCACCAGACATCAACTGCTTCTATCCAGAGACTTCATCATCCAAACTTGCCAAGCTCTAGGCATTTCAATAAATTTCGAAAAATCTGCCTTGTCGCCTTGTCAATCTATTACCTTTATAGGCACCACCTTAGGCACAGTCAATCTTTCCGCCAGACTTACAGAGCAAAGAGTGTTAGATGTCCGCAAACAAGTTTACCTTCTACTTCAATGCAACAAGGTCAAAGCCAGGGTAGTCTTGAAGGTATTAGGACTCATGGCAGCTACTATTACACTTCTTCTCTTAGTTCATTTTCACATGTGGATCCTCCAGTGGATGCTGTTTACTCAATGGTCCTTCCAACAGCTCCCGATGTCTCACATCATCCTACTAACTCAATCATGCAAGAATCACCTGTCTTGGTGGATCACATCACCTCAAGTTCTCCAGGGCAGACCCTTCATTCTTCCCCCCCAATCGCCACGGTGACAACGGACACCTCCCTGATCGGGTGGGGGGGGGCATTATCAGGGCAGGACAGTCCAGGGCACGTGGCAACCTTTCAAGTGCCACTTGCACATAAATGTCTTAGAGATGAGAATGAGATGAAATTCAGACGGACAACATGTCCGTAGTGTGGTACATCAACAAACAGGGTGGAACCAAGTCCTACCCCTTATGTCGAGAGGCACTCAGACTTTGGCAGTGGGCGATTTCTTCTCAGCGTTTTCTGATAGCAACGCACATTCCCGGGAAGTTCAATGTGATTGCGGACAAGTTGAGCAGGGCCATTCTCATGCCTCATGAGTGGTCTCTAAAGAAATCAGTGCTGGAAGAAGTCTTCCAAAGATGGGGCCAGCCTTGCTGTGATCTTTTTGCTACTCCCCAAAACAGCAAGTGTCATGACTTCTTCACTCTCTTCCCGTTACCAGGCCATCCCACCAGAGACGCTCTAGTCCACGATTGGCCCCGGGGACTTCTGTATGCTTCCCCCCCCTTTCCACTGATATCTCAATTAATTCAGAAAGCTATCGCCTTGAGAGTTACCATGATCCTCATTGCCCCTTACTGGCCTTGACAGATATGGTTTCCGTTCCTCCATCATTACCTGTTGGAGCAGCCTTGGCATCTGGACCCGGTGCCAGATCTTTTGACCCACCAGTTGGGCCAGCTGCACCACTCCCTTCAATCTCTCAACCTCACAGCGTGGTTTCTCCGATTCCTACCCTAGCCAGGCTTCCCTTAATCTCTCATTCGGTCCGTAACATCCTGATAGCCTCTCACAAGTCTTCTACCAGGAAGATTTATAATAGTAAGTGGAAACGTTTTTCCTTCTGGGCAGCATCAAAAAATATAGACCCCTTCACTGCACCTATCCAGTCTATCCCAGACTTTCTGGCAGAGCTCTTTCATTTAGGCTCTTCCTCATCTACCATTAGAGTACAACTAGCTGCTGTTTCTAACTTTCATGTAGGTGTCTCAGACTCCAGTATCATGTCCCATAAGCTCTGCAAAGCCTTTTTAAGAGGTGTTTTTCTGCTCAAGCCCCCAATCAAAGATCCCCCACCTCAATGGGACTAATTTGGTCCTAGCGTCCTTGATTCTCCCCCCCTTCGAACCAGCGGCTTCATGCCCTCTTAAGTTGCTCTCATGGAAAACACTTTTTCTAGTAGCCATAACTTCAGCTAGAAGGGTATCTGAACTTCATGCTCTTTGCAGTCGTCCTCCTTACTTAGTTTTCCATAAAGACAGGGTGTCCCTCCAGACTAATCTGTCCTTCTTGCCTAAGGTTTCCTCTGAGGCAAACCTAAACCAGACGATTGATCTCCCCGTCTTCTTCCCTGATTATTCCAACAGGTCGGAACAAAAGTTACATTTTCTAGATGTTCACCGCCAACTTAGATATTATTTAGACAGGACTAAACAGTTCAGGAAATCTGATCAGCTTTTCCTGTCTTATGCGGAAGGGAAATTGGGCCTTCCAGTTACTAAAGTATCCCTTTCAAGATGGCTTACCTCTATAATTACCTTCATCTATGAAATCAGACATCAAAAACTGCCTTCAAGACCTAGAGCTCATTCAACTAGGGCATTAGCTACATCTGTAGCTTTTCAGAACAGGCTGCCAATAGATTCCATTTGTGCAGCAGCCACATGGGCTTCTCCTCATACCTTTATTTTACATTACAAATTGGATATGGCCTCCAGAAACCGTGCCAACTTTGGTTCCACTGTTCTCAAGAGTCTGTGCCGATAGGCCACCTGGGATAAGGTGCTAGGGACGCGGTCCCATCCAGCAAGAATGAAGGTGAGATTGACAACTTAACATTAAGAAGTTATGTACCTACCATAACATTCCATGTTAGTTGTCTTCTTCTCGCCTTCTTTCTTGCATCCCACCCTCCTTCCCCCTAGCCTGGACAGACCGATAGGAATATTTGGGATCTTCCATTGGGATTTTTTCCTTCCCACATGTTCTACCACCTCTTCTCCCTTTTTATGTTTGTGGTAGTGTTACCCACAGTTTTATATATAGAGGTGGGTTCCCTTTCTCTCTTCTCCATTCTATGGAGACCAGAATTGCTTGGTTTTAGCTATCAAACGAGATCTGAGTAGTTACCGCCTAGCATTGTGGGATATAGGGGAGCCTCAAGCCAGTGGAATTAGCTCTCGAGCTTTAGTATTGGCTGAGTCGGAGCCGAGGATCGGCTCCGAACCCATCCAGCAAGAAAGAAGGCGAGAAGAAGACAACTAACATGGAACGTTATGGTAGGTACATAACTTCTTATTTTAAATTATTCGATAAAGGACTATGAAGTGTACCTCCCAAGCTCTTAAAGCAAGAAATCTGGACAAAGTCGTAAGTAATGGGGGTAACAAAGGCTCAAAAATAGGGACACTTTTTAATATCTTCTTCTTTCGGCTTTTCCTGGTTAGGGGTTGCCACAGTGGATCACCTGTCCGTTCATGATTGGCAGTGGAGTTTTACAGTGTCGAGTTGCCAGCCCGGCGCCTAACCTTCCACAGAAGGCAAACACATGCACGCAGTCATGCCTAGGGCTAATTTAGAGTGTCCAATCCACTTACAGCATGTCTTTGGGATGTGGGATAAGTAAAAAAAATAAATAAATGGTCAAATAAATAAATAAATGATATTGCTCTTACAAGCTTAGAAAGTTGGTGGAGGAACATGTTTTGCATTAGCATGAATTTTCTAAGGGTATGAAGTGTGAAACTCAAATGTCTGTCATTATTTTTTTACATCAACCTGCAATGATTTGACAATGATTTGCCAGAAAACTAGAATTTTATGAGAAAATGACCAGAAATATGAAGCAAAAATCTGGACATTCTGCGAAAATCTGTACAGTTGAGAGGTATGTGTGAAGTAAAGTGCAGTGGAACTGTTTTTCTTCAGAGAACTTCATAATTTTATTTTAAGAAAGTATTCATTAAGAATGCTCTGAAAAAATAATTTGATTTCAAGTTAAGTAAAAGTTCATCTGGCAGCTAACTCAGATGGTTAGCCCTGTGAGCTGTAGTTCCTGTGTTACAGGGTTTAATTCTGTCTGTTGTCATTTGCCTACATTATGACCTTGAGCAAGTTAATTAATTAGACATTGCTACTGGGTCGCTCCTGAAAAGATACTGTGCACCTAGTGGTAATATCTGGTTAATAAATGTTAATTATTATTATTATTATTATTATTATTATTATTATTAACATTATTATTATTACAGGCCATGGAATGTCATAATTATGCTTCAGTATCAGTTATAAGACATCCTGGTTTATGGGTCTATATTACGTGATTGAATGATCACAATAGCGAACACTCTAAAGAGCGAAAATGCAGCACATTGAAACCATTACACCCCCCCGCTAAATATATATACCAACTCCGAGATTGCACTACAGTGAGGAAAGGACAAATATTCCATTCTTCACTGTACCGCGATCCCACGAAACATTTTCGCTCTTTAGAGCATTCACTATTGTGATCATTTGATCATTTGATCATGTAATATTGACCCCCTAGGCACTAAAAGCTGACAGTGCCGGTCAGTAAACAACAGCAGCAGAACATGAAGAGGCTTCATTTCATCTCCATTTCTCTTTGCTGTCTACAACATTACAGCCACTCATAATGTATGTAGGAACAAAGTGCTTCACTTAGACATGGAATATGTAAGGTTGTCTTCTGCTGTTTGTTTAACAGCACTTTCCAACTGCTTTACCAGCTTTCAGGTAGAACTTTCCAACTGCTTTACCAGATTTCACAGCTGACATAACAGTTTTTTTTGTTTGTTTTGTTTTATTTTTCTGTAACATAGTAGTACATAGAGTAGGTAAATCTCAATGAACTACAACGAGTTATGATCGGATCTCCAGTTGTAACTACATTATGTCCTTCTTTTCCTCATGTTGCAGTATTCTTACTGTGGGATCCTCTGCCTCAGGTGACCCGAATGTTGGCTCCTGTACAAAAGCTTAAGCCTGGTTGCTGCTAGTGCATGGGATGTCACACGTAGGGCCATAAACCAGGGACCTTAAATGTGACATCTGCATGCACAGACCTCAGAACTTTTCTGCCACAGTCGAACGTCAGATTGAATGCTTCACGTCTCTCCTTCAAGACATCTAAAGCTAAGTACCCCACTGGGTAATTCTTTCTAATTTTTTGCTTGACCTTGGTTTTTTAGTCAGTTCTTAGCCGATGTCCACTAAGAAAGGTAAATGCAAATGCAGATGTCAAATCCCGCATAAAGACTCTCATGACCGTTGTGTATTCTGTTTAGACTGGAAACACAATCATACCTCCTGTGCCATCTGCCAGTCTTTTGTCCCCAAAATGTTCAGAAGCTGTCTAGCCACTCTCAATTTGTATTTGGAGAATCAGAGATTAAAAAAGCTAGCATTAAGAATGGATCCAGAGTCGGCCGTCTATGTGGATCCATCAAGAAAAAAGACAGAATGACTGAGCTAGGAAAGATGTGCAGCAGGTAAGGGTGATAAAGGATAATGAGGGAAATGTACTTACAAGCAAGGAGACTGTGTTGAGCAGATGGAAAGAGTACTTTGAGGGGCTGATGAATGAAGAGAATGAGAGAGAGAGAAGGTTGGATGATGTGGGAATAGTGAATCAGGAAGTGCAACAGATTGGCAAGGAGGAAGTAAGGACAGCTATGAAGAGGATGAAAAATGGAAAGGCTGTTGGTCCCGATGACATACTTGTGGAAGCATGGAGGTGTTTAGGAGAGATGTCAATGGAGTTTTTAACCAGATTGTTTAATGAAAGCTTGGAAAGTGAGAGGATGCCATAGGAGTGGAGAAGAAGTGCTTTGGTACCGATTTTTAAGAATAAGGGTGATGTGCAGAGCTGTAGTAACTACAGAGGGATAAAACTAATCAGTCACAGCATGAGGCTATGAGAAAGAGTAGTGGAAGCTAGGTTAAGAAGGGAGGTGATGATTAATGAGCAGCAGTATGGTTTTATGCCAGGAAAGCACACTACATGTGCAATGTTTGCTCTGAGGATGTTGATGGGGAAGTATAGAGAAGGTCAGAAGGAGATGCATTGTGTCTTTGTGGACTTAGAGAAAGCATATGACAGGGTGTCTAGAGAGGAGATGTTCATCGTGTTTCACTGTTGCAGTCATTACACTTGGGTTATCCTGCTGGCAGGCTACCCGCAGTCGGCCTGAATTCCAAAGTCCTGGTCCAGCGTCGGTTGCTGTCGCCTCTTCCCTGACATCAGTACACCAGGGGTATAAAAGATGCAGCCGACGCCATTTTCTTCAGTCTTTCTTGCCGCGCGCTGCCTGAAGCAAAAGCAGTTCGCAAGTGCCGGTCGGCCGACTCCTGAGATTTTCGAAATTGAATTTCAGATCTGAAGTCTTCAATAAAGCTAAATACCCCGTTGGGGAAACTTTTTTCTTGCTCCAGACCGATGTCAGAAAAAGTTAACAATTGTATTTCTTGTGGGAAGCAAATACCTCATAAGGATTTTCATTCTTACTGTATTCCTTGCCTAGGCCCTGACCAAGACATTGCTAGTTGTTGGTTTTGTGCTAGATTTAACCAACACACTGTTAAGCGCCGGTACGATTTTGCTTTTCATTACTTTGGCCGAAGGTTTAACTATATAATGCCGTCGGAACAGCCGATGACCGGAGTTCATAAAAAGTGCAAGGAAAAAGAAAAGGACAGGCATCCGAGGTTCAAAACCGACGACGAAGCCTCTTCTAGGCCAGTCGCCGGTTCACCGGTTCTCAGTGAGGCACTTTCGCAGTCCCTGACACCCGCTACCTCAGAGCCACAGGCCGCCTCCGACTCCCACGTGGGGACAACTAGGCCTCTGGATACTCAAGGTATTGGGCCTTCGGAAACTAATCCCTCAGATGGGTCTGGAACCACTGAGCAGGCATCGGCTTCTGAGGGTGTTTTCAGACCTACACAGCTTTATATCAAGCCAACTTCAGCATCCAAGACAAAGACTAAAACAGTTTTAAAGACAAGGAAACAAGTACAGCATTCTCCAGGACAGACATCCATGCCTACGAAACAGTTGCTCAAAATGGCCGAAGACCTAATTACTTTGATCAGGGGTTCCCATCCCCCTCCTGATAAGAGGCCTAGGCAAGACACTGAATATGATTCCTCTGATCAGGTTTCCATTTCCTCTGACTCCTCTTGAGAACAGGGATACTCTATTCCTCCCTATGAGGATTCTGATGCTGAAGAATCTATTCCTTCAGCTTCTCCTCCTGAGGATTACTCCTTTGGGGAAACCCTGCATACCATGAGGGAGCATTTCCACTGGGAGAGTCAAGATTACTCAGATTCTAAGAAAAGGCTCAGAGACTTTCTTTTACTACCTCAGCACAGACCTCTTGCTATTCCACCTGTTCTAGACATTGCAGATGATGTATTTTCAGAGTCCAGCCTGTCTCCTGACTCTTTACCTCCTGCACCTGTTAAGCCAGACAGATACTACAGGGTTCCAGATTCTCATAAATTTCTATATAAAAACCCTGCTGCTGACCCAGAAACTATTTCTCAGGGTCCCAAAGGGGTCAAGGCCGCTACTGCAAAAAACCCTGTCCCCTCAGATAGAGATTCAAGGGCACTGGACAGATGGGGGAAAAAAAGTTTACACTTCTGCTACCTTGGCTGTAAGAGCTTTAAATTGTCAGTTTCATATGCTTAAATGTCAACAATACTTAATGTCTCTGCTAAAACAGAAAATGTTGACAAATTCTGAATGTTCTGAGAACAAGGAAATGCAGGATTTATAGCATGCAGCTGAACAAGTGGGAAAGCATACTTTGCAATGTGGTTATGATTCACTGGAGGCCTCTTGCAGGGCCGCTGTAACAGGTTCTGTCATTAGAAGGCATGCTTGGTTAAAGGAACAGACTCAGCCTGATCATGTTAAAGCAAAATTATTGGATGCTCCGTTACAGCATGATACTTTGTTTGGTGTTAAGGCAGAAGAGGTGTTGAAGAAAATGGAGGATAAAGCTAAATCTATGCAGACAGTAAAGGATTTCTTACTGGTACAGCCATCCAGATTTAGCAGGAACTGGCCTTCTAAGAACTGGTCCTTTCCCGTGTCAGACAGGCCACAAAGAGGCAGATACAGATGCCCTAGAGGCAGACAACAGCCCCAGGGCTCATACAGGAACAAACTCAAAGGGGATCCAATGCCTGTCAGCCTGGGATGACATGCTCGACAAGCCACGATGCTTCGCTAGGGACGGCTTGCACCTGTCACCCCTGGGCTTTTGGATATTGGCAAAGGCTCTTGCTACCCCCATAGTGCCTTTTTTAGGCAAGGCTCAAAAGACAAACCCACCTCCATAGGTATCACAAGGGATAAGAAACTAAGAGTAATGCTACTCAATGCCAGAAATCTAAACCTCAAGATGCACGCACTTGAAACTCTCCTTAGCATAGAGAACATCGATATCTGTGCAGTAACAGAAACCTGGTTCAAGGCTCCCGAGAGCACCCCAGCACTACCAAGTTATACCTCATACCATGCTTTTCGGCCCCAAAACTTGGACCGAACCGCAAACGGAGGGGGAGTATCAATATTCGTCAAAGATACCCACACCTCCAGGTTGGTGGCACAGCACGAAGCATCAGAGACTATCCATGTGCAACTAACAGTGGGTAAAACTGCCTTCCAGTTTATAGCCTGCTACAGACCACCCTCCCATACCCAGGAACCCCACTTGGCCTTCCTGAGAACACTAGAAAATATGAAGGTCTCTCCAAACACCATTATAATGGGCGACTTCAACTACCCAAACATAGACTGGGAGCATTACTCTAGCTCCAACACCCTAGCCCAAAGGTTCCTAGAATTTATAAACTCAAATGCTATGGAACAACTTGTTACCACTCCCACAAGAGGGGAAAACATACTGGACCTGATCATCACCAACATGGGGACTCTATGCTCCAGACCAGAAGTGTATCCCTCACTGGTAAGATCAGACCATAAACTAATCTCACTGGATATTCACATCCTGACCCCACCCCCTGCCCAGAAAACCACAGTGAAAAACTTCTCTAAAGCAAATTTCACACTCCTCAAAACCGAGGTGGAATCCTTCAAAGCCCCTGGACCTGTGGAAAATATGGCCCAGACCGCAGGATCCTTTATAAACGCATTCTATGAACACCTTCAGGAATGCATGGATCATGCAATACCAAATAAAACCAAGCCACAGTCCTCCAAAGGCAGACGTCCTGTCTGGTGGACCACAGCCATAAACAAACTATACAATAGAAGGAGGAAGCTACTACATGACACAGCAAAATCCCAAAAAGGGAAGGCATCTCTGATCAGTATTAGCAAAAAAGTACGGGCACTCATAAAATCGTCTGAGGCCAGCTTTGAGAGAAAAATTGCACAGGACACTAAGGATAATCACAAGGCTTTCTTTAGTTATGTTAGGAACCTGGGTGGGAATTCCCAGATATGCTCAGAATTAGTCCAAAATGACAAAAAATACACCGAACCCACAGACATTGCCAACATCCTAGCTGACAGGTTCAGCGCAAACTCCCCCCCCCTCCCCACCAAAAGGGCAAATATCTGTCCCAGCAGAGTGCTGCCCCCCTGACATCTCAGATGCTCAGGTAAGAGCCGCCCTCTCCAAAGCAAAAACACAGCATCAATGGGACCAGACGGTGTCCCGGACTGCATCCTACATGAACTCCAAGAAGAGCTAAACCCAAACATAAAACTACTGTTCAATCTCAGCCTTACTACAGGATATGTACCCAAAGAGTGGCGTACAGCAACAGTGGTCCCTCCCCACAAAGGTGGTGCCTCAACGGATCCTGGAAACTATCGCCCCATAAGCCTGACTAGCTTGGTCTGCAAAGCTATGGAAAGGATCATCATGGACCTCATAAATAAAGATATTGGGGACCTACAGACACTGGATCCTACCCAGTCTGGCTTTGTTAAGGGCAGATCCTGCCTCTTAAACCTGGTCGATTTCTTTGAAACGGTCACCAAGGCCATTGACGAGGGGAAGGTGGTCCACACAGCCTACCTGGACCTCGCAAAAGCCTTCGATACAATACCCCACTCTGGCATTATAGATAAGCTCACCAGCTTAAATATAAACCCCTATGTCACTAGATGGGTTGCAAACTGGCTCAAGGACAGAACCCACATGGTTAGAATTGCTGGAGCCATGTCAAACTCCAAACCAGTTACAAGTGGCATCCCACAAGGCTCAGTCCTGGGACCTCTCTTGTTCGGTATATATTTCTCGGAGGTACAGGCCAACACAGAAGGACTGTGGCTGACCAGATTCTCAGATGACTGCAAACTGGGCACCATAATCTACTCTCCAGCCGACACAAGCTTCCTCCAAAAGGGCCTCATAGAAACAGACAACTGGTGCCAGAGCCATGGCCTCAAGCTAAACGCCAAAAAGTGTATAGTCATCCCCTTTGGCAAAAACAAAGTGCCCACAAATTACCACATAGGTGGTAATCCATTAAGTACAGAAGAAGTAATTAAGGACCTGGGGACCCAAGTTGATAGCAATCTCTCATTTGACAACCACGTGGCCAAAGTGGTTAGAAAAACATTTTATATAGCCCACCTAATCATGAAGGGATTCACATCTAGATCAGGGGAGGTCATCATGCCTCTTTACTCATCCCTCATCAGGCCCATAATTGAGTACAATGCCCCTTTTGGGATGTACCTTACCAGACACTTGCAGCAACTGGAAAGACTCCAAAAGTACCTCACCAAGAGGATCAAAGGGCTCAAACAGATGCCATATGCTGCCTGGTTAAAGAAACTCCAGCTCTACTCAGTGGCATACCGCCTGCTCAGAGGCGATCTGTACCTGACATATAAAGCCATGACCAACCTGGAATTAATGGACATGCTGCACCTCAGAAAATCCGAATCCCATTGAGCTACTTGCTCGAGAGACTTGAACCTCAGCACTGAAATAAATAGGACATGCTGGAGGGACAGATTCATAACCCAGAGGCTCCCTTCACTCTGGAATAAAATCCCAGTCCAGGTTAGGCAGAGTCCCTCATTGACTCTCTTCAAGAGGAATCTTGATGAGTGGATGGGAGATCGTAGGTTTACCCCGGGTATCACTTCTGTGTTACTGTTAGACAGAAGCACAGTATACTAACCTCGAAAAAGGGCATAGCAAAATTAATTTAAAATGGGTGGTGAAAGCCAAACACACTCTGGCTAGGCTTATAAATGCCCTAGGGCAGATATGAACCTAATCAATGGGGTGCTTCTACCTCCAAAAGCAGAGAAGACAAATCGCAGCCATATTGGAAACAGTCCCAATGACTTCCCCCTGCCAATGCCAAGCATTTATCTTTTGGCAGCACCCTTAGGGGGAAAGCTAGCACTTTTCTCACAAAATTGGCACATGTTCACTCAGGACAAATGGGTCTTAAATATAGTCTCTCAGGACTACAGGTTCCACTTTCACACCCTTCCAAAGGCAAAAGATATGCCAGACTTGCCACACAATCAATGGGCAGAGGCACAAAAACAAATTTCATCCCTCATGGACATGAGGGCTATTCAGCCAGTGCCACAGCAAGAGCAGGGACAAGGATTTTACTCAAGACTTTTCTTAGTACCAAGAAAGGACAAAGCATGGAGACCAATTCTGGACCTGGACCTGTCTATTCTAAATACTTTTCTGGGTGTTCCGAATTTCAAAATGTTAACTCTGCAGCAACTTCTGCCCATGCTGAGCAAGAAGGCTTGGCTTGTAACTTTGGACCTCAAAGAGGCATACCTGCATGTCCCAATCAGACAATTTTGCAGAAGATACCTCAGATTCATAGCTGGCTCATTGCACTACCAATTCTCTGCACTGCCCTTATGGCTTATCTACTGCGCCCAGGGTCTTCACAAAATGCCTGGCACCAGTAATTGCATTTTGCAGACAAAGAGGAATTCAAATATATCCCTACTTGGACGACTGCCTTATTCAAGCAGAGACCAAAGACATTCTTCTAAAGCATCTGGCGTTTGTAAAAAGATTACTAATTTGCCTAGGGTACACAGTAAACGAAAAGAAATCAAAACTAGTGTCCTCTCAAGAGATAATATTCCTGGGTGCAAGCTTAAATACAACTGCCCAGATGGCATATCTCACGCCAGACAAACAAAGGCATCTGACTTCTTACTTCGAAAGCATGGCAACAAAGACCCAGTTATCTGCAAGAAACATTCTGCAGGCTCTGGGCTACATGGCATCCTGCATTCTGCTAATTCCATATGCAAGACTGCATATGAGGAAACTACAATGGTATCTAAAAAGTGTTTGGCCTCAACATTGCAACAGCCTGGAATCATTAATTTCACTCATTCTCTGCCTGCAACAGGAGTTTCGATGGTGGGCACAGGCCTGTCACCACAACAAGGGACAGCCATTAACTTCACCCACAGCCAGGCAAACACTAACAACAGATGGATCAGATTATGCCTGGGGGGCCCACATGGCAGGAAAATGTATTCAGGGCACATGGCCCACAAGCCAAAGGCATCTTCACATCAATCAAAAAGAGATGCTAGCTGTACAAAATGCCCTGACAGCCTTCAAGGACCTACTTCATCCAGGACAGCTGCTAATAAATACGGACAGCACCACAGTCATGTGGTACATAAACAAGCAGGGGGGCACACATTCCTACCCTCTCTGCAGACAAGCCACGATTTTGTGGAACACAGCATTGACTTACCAAGTACACCTACAAGCACAATTCCTGCCAGGAAAAACAAATGCTCTGGCAGACGAACTAAGCAGAAACCTCATGGATCCTCACGAGTGGAAACTAGATCCACAAATCTTCAACATGATAACAAGGAAATGGGGATGCCCAGACATAGATCTTTATGCCTCCCGTCACAACTGCCAACTTCAGAGATTCTGCACAAGGACTTATCACAAACAAGCATGGAAAGTGGATGCTTTGTCATTCAGCTGAAACAACCTTACAGTATATGCCTTTCCTCCACTGCCTCTCCTCCCCAAGGTACTCCTAAAGGTCAGACAAGAGAAGCCACAAATGATACTGATTGCCCCGGATTGGCCACACCAACACTGGTACCCAATCCTAAGGAGCTTGTCTCAAGGCCCAGCCTGGACATTGCCTCAAATTCCTCATTTACTGACCAAACAAAACAATCAGATCCTCACAGCCAACTCAGAACCCTAAATCTAGCTGCATGGCGGATAGTGTAACCATTCAGAATACACCTCTCCCTAAAGCGGTTATGGATGTTATTTTGGAGGCCAGGAGGCCCAGCACCAGAAAATCTTATGCAGCAAAATGGACGAGATTCTGTGCTTGGAACCAGGCACAAGGAATTGACATGCGTGTTCCAAATATTCCTTAGATTTTACAATATGTAACTGAGATGCTGGACAAAGGCCTATCCTTCTCATCAATTAAGATCCATGCCTCTGCCATTTCAGCTCATTACAATATGGACCCACCTATTTTTTCACATCCATTGCTTCGGCAGTACCTTAGTGGGGCCAAAAACATAAGACCTCCAAGGAGAACACCAATACCTGCATAGGACCTCAATTTTGTCTTGGAAAAACTCACACTGCCTCCTTTTGAGCCAGCTAATACAGCTGAGATAAAATTCTTATCATGGAAAACAGCTCTGCTCCTAGCAATAACTTCAGCAAGAAGAGTCTCAGAGTTACAGGCATTAATGGCTGTGGAACCTTTTATTGTCTTCCATCCGGACAGGGTTTCTCTAAGGACAAACCCAACATTTATGCCTAAGGTAGTGTCCAGCGTAGCTCTTAACCAAACCATTCATTTGCCTGCTTTTTACCCAAACCCACAGAATAAAGGGGAGAGACTTATGCATTCTTTGGACATACACAGACAGCTACGCTTCTACTTGGACAGAACTAAAGCTTTCAGAAAGACTGAGCAACTTTTAGTGGCATATGCTGCAGGATCACAAGGAAAGGCTATCTCAAAGCAGACTATTTCAAAATGGATTGGACACTGCATTCATTTCTGCTATTCACAACATGGCAAATCAGTGCCTAAGGGCATTAGACCACATTCTACCAGGGCAGCAGCCACCTCAGCAGCCTTCTTCAGAGGAGTACCAACCAAGGATATTTTGGAGGCTGCGACTTGGACTTCAGTGCACACTTTTACTAAGCACTACCACTTACCTCTTTACTCTAAATCCAGAGCAGGCTTTGCCACTGCAGTTCTGCAGGGCCTTATAGCCACTCCTAATTCTATTTAGACCCAGTTGCCCAACCTCAGCTTTGGGATTCAACCCAAGTGTAATGACTGCAACAGTGAAACACGATGAACATAGTACAGTTGTGTACCTACCATAAATGTAGATGTTTGAGTGTATTCACTGTTGCAGTCCAGGTTACCCACCCACCATCCCCCTTTCTTTGCTGGGACTTATCTGTACTTCTCTATTCTATACAACCTATGTGGTGTATTTGCTTGTAGATGAAGGTATTGTTTATTTTAGTGCATGCTTTTATAAGCAATGTTTTTTTAGCCTACCCTTTTGGGGGCACCTGACATCTGGGGCAAGAAAAACTGAAGAAAATGGCTTCGGCTGAATCTTTTATACCCCTGGTGCACTGACGTCAGGGAAGAGGTGACAGCAACCGACACCGGACCAGGACTTTGGAATTGTGAATCAGTATATTAGATGGTCAGCTCAGGTTGGACGGTTTGGAGACAAAGCCAGAGAGGCAAGATTGCATTGGTTTGGACATGTTCTGAGGAGGGATCCTGGGTATATTGGGAGTAGGATGCTAAGGATGGAGCTGCCAAGTAAGAGGAAAAGAGGAAGGCCTAAGATAAGGTTTATGGATGTGGTGAGAGAGGACATGCAGGTGGCTGGTATGATAGAACAAGGGTTGGGAGGGTGGCCTAAAGGTTAAGGTGTTTGCCTTGCAAACACAAGGTGCAGGGTTTGAGTCTCACAAGGGATAATTGGCTAGGCTTAAAATGGCTCGCAAGGGCAGTTAGCTTAGTACTAATCTATGAAACTATGAAACTATGCAGAGGACAGGAAGAAATGAAAACAGATGATCCGCTGTGGCGACCCCTAATGGGAACAGCCGAAAAAAGAAGAAAAACTTTGTCAAGAGTCCTAATTTCCAGTGGGAGTTTGTTCCAAGATGTGAAAGATATGGAAAATATAATTTAAATGTGTAACACAAGAAGAAGTGCAGGGAGGAGGATTCACCACACATGGATACATAACTGTATAGCTGTCTCTATTGCTGTACATCAATAATTCAGTCATTTTTGGAGAACCATAATTAACTGATTTGGGTTCATCATTACGAAACAAGATTTACATCTAATTGTTGTAGCACCATATTCCTGTAAGACATAAATGTGCAATAGTTACTAACAGGCTAACCCTCGGCTTATCTTTAGTAGCTGTTTAACTATGTAAACTGCTAAACGTTTGCTAATATGTCTGTTCTGTCTAAATAATTATTTGTAATTAATCTGTTTTAAACCATACCACCATTGCTTTGTACAGTGTCAACTTGAGAATGTCCAAGATGTGCCGAGCAAGGAGCAGAAGAGACAGAGAAACCCGTAGCTGCTTCATGTGGGGGCCCTCATACCTGGGGAGATAACTGGGGGCTCCCTGCAGCTGTGGGTTCGGTGGGTACCTAACACCGGCTATGTGTTCCTTCCACTTTTTGTACAGATTTTGTAAACCAGTATGTACATAGTCCAGTGTCTTAAGCTGCCATTAACCATTCGTCCTTTGTTTTTTAGGATTGCCACATCTCACTGGGGCTGAAACCAGACCAAAGCAACACTCCTTATATCCCCGTAACCCCACCCACTGCCTCCCCTCTCACCACCTACTTTCTGACCATTTTGCAACATCATAGGCACATCAGAGGGAGGAGGAACTTCCTCTTTTCCTGGTTTGCCTCACAATCTCAGTGTTTTTTTTTTTAAATAAAAGCATAATGATTCTACTGTTTTAACAAACTTCGATAGTCTGTTTGTGAAATAGAATAAAGGAGTTTGTACAGCATTTTCCAGAGTACCAAATAATTGGTTTGATGTCTAGGTAGTACGGAAAAAAAAAACAGACAAACAAGCAAGCAAAAAAAAAAAAAAAGATTGGTGGCAATCGTGTTTGGTTTAAATTTACCTCTGCTTAACCACTCAGGCTTCAATTGTCAGTCAACATGTTGATCCAGCATTTATCACTACTTTCCACTGTAGTTAAGCTTTCTAATTTTGTTTTTTTTTTCCTTCTGGAAACAGATTTTGTGTCTTTTTTGTTGTTGTTTGAACTTTCTGTTGTTACCTATATTTTTTTGTCTACTTCTAGTTTGATGTCCATACCAAATGCTTCTAGTCTGAGCAAAGATGTCATCCTAGACTTACTTTACTCATGGTTTTGAACTTCTGCTTTGGATCTGATGAAGTCAGCAAACATGTATGCAATGCCATGATTATAGACCTGTAGATATAATTTCAAGGTGGTCTATACCTCCTTCAGAATGCAGGATATATGATCTTATCATGTACTGTGTTTTGTTTATCATTTGATAAGCATGAAATAGTTATGTTTTGTCTTCCTGTCCAACCAACCAACACCTTTTGGAGCCACTCAGTCATGACAGAGCTGTAAGATAGAACAGGAAGAGCAAGGTGATGTATAGCTTGAACTTTATTCCTAGATTTCAAGACAGTTTTCAATATTAGTAATAGTCTTCCCAGATGCTTATGCAGTCCCTCTTGTTCATGTTCTTTAACAGCACATTCCTCACTCATGTCAGTATTTTCTTTATGCTTCTGTTTTCCATCTATAACTGTTGCTTGCATACTTTCATTAAGGGCAGATGTAATTTTTATATCATTGGGTAAAAGTTTTAACCATCTGTATAGGGACATTTACTTGCTTGTTTGACAAGATGTACTGCTTTTAACCATCTACAAAAAGAAGGTGAGATCTGAAATGTCATTTGTTAAGGCTTTTTTCTGGAACTCAAACTTTTTAAAAAAAAACAAGGAAAAATAGTGACAAAGAGTCAAAGAATGACTATGGAATAACTTTCTTTGGATTGCTATCTTTGGGATTGTGAGGGCAAGGCTAAACTACAATGGTGACAAAGAATCGCCCTGGAATAATATCCCTTTTTAGATTGCGATCTCCAGGATACTAAGGGCAAGGCAAAACAACAGTGGTGACCATGAATGTCCCTGTTTGGATTTTTATCTCCATTATAGCAAGAGCAAGGCAAAATAACAGCGATGACTAAGAATCATCCTGGATTATGATTATTTCTAGAATAGTAATTTGTAGAATAGTAATTTGCCCTTTATCAAGATTCAAAGAAATGAAATGAAGAAATTCATAGAAACAGCTATGTGAAAGAAAAAATGTTTCTTTCTAGGACTATAGAGCTCCATAAATGCCTTCTTTCATTTTCCATTAATTCATTACGTGATAATTAAAGCAAAATAAGCCAAAAGTAATCTGATATCTCCCTCCCAGATAAGCATATCATAGTATTGGCTGGTAATGAGCCTGATTTCATCTTTTGTCGTGCTAATTATCTGTACACAAGTTTTATTGATATACCAACATGAATACAGAATCCCTTTTCTAAAACTAGAAACCACATCAAGCGAGAAGTATCTCTCTCTCTCTTTCCCTCTGTGTACATATATGTATAGATAGGTAATAAGTTCATTACCTCCCAAAATTTTAAATATCTTAAAGGTTTGCAGTTTTGCAACTAATAAAATAAAAAAAAATTTGGCAATGCCTCATGATTTTGATTCTTTAGGTTGTCTAATGTTAAGATTTTTGACACTGTAAGATATCCTTCTATTCCAATGTTGCAGTATTCTACATGTGGGTTCACTCTTCTTCATCTCCAGATGTTCTTTGTGTTTCACTGTTGCAGTCATCACACTTGGGTTATCCTGCCAGGGGTAGCCCTCAGTTGGCCCGAATACCAGAGGCTTAGTATTTCTGCGTCAGTTGCTGTCGCTGCATGACTGACGTCAGATTGTCAGTGGTATAAAGTCAGGCAGCCGACGCCTTTACATCAGTTTTTCTTGCCCCAAATGTCAGGAGCCCCCAAATAGGGAGCTAGGTTATGGTGGAAGAACACCACCAGTAGAAAGTAAATACCAAAAATCCCTGTAAGGAGTGAGGAAGAGATAAAAGTGAGACAAGGGGGATGGAGGGTGGGAAACCAGGACTGCAACAGTGAATACACTTGAACATCTACGTCTATGGTAAGTGTACACAACTGTACTATATTCTTCATGTTTCACTGTTGCAGCCGCTACCGATGCCCCATCCAAACCACCTAGGAAGAGGGCCAAGTCCTCGCGGCCTACTTCTGCTGCTCCTATGTCTGCCATACCTCAGTCTGTAGCCAACGTCAGCATGACTGAGGATCTGGCATCCACCAATACAGATAAAGCGGGTACCTCTGAGGAAGTCACAAAATATATAGTGGACAACACGTCCACAGAGGATTTACCGGTGTCTTCTCTAGACGACAGGGGGGGACCAGCATTCAGTCGGGGCTCACCAGACACAGCCTCTGTTATTCCAATCTCTGACCCTAGGCCTATTGCTAGCCAGACTCCAGCTAGGCCTTTAAAGAAAAAGCAAAAAACTAGACACCTTATTCCTACCTCTGAAAGCATGCCAGATTAGCAGGCCTTCAGCCAGAGTTTGTTCAATGCATTTTTGGCCCTTAGGCCTTCAGCAGAACCCTCTGCTACTGCTCCTCCCCTCCTTAGTCCCAGACCTCCAATCCAGTAAAGGAGGATAGAGCAGCCTGAGGAAGAGGAATTGTCTGACTCCACTAAGGACTATCTTTCCTACTCCTCCCAGATCTCATTCCCCCTTGGGATATGGTTCTCCTGAGGAGGGCTCTGTTGAACTTGACTCTACTGTAGAGGATCTTACATTTGGGGAAACCATTAGTAAAATGAAAGACCACTTTAAGTGGTAATCTTTTGATATGTCTGATGTTCAGAAAAGGTTTTATGACCTTATTCAAATGGACACTCCCAGTCCTTCTGCTATTCCTCCTATTCAACCTGCTTTTCTGGATGCTTTTGCCTCAGCATGCACTTGCCCGGACTCTCAACCTCCAGCTCCTTGGAGAGCAGACAAACTGCATAAAGTCCCTGAGACAGAGAAATTTCTTTTTACGTGCCCTCCTGCTGACCCAGCCACTATTTCCAGCTCTACTTCTGCCTACCACTACTATCCTCCTGGCTGATAAAGACAGCAAGATCATGGAGAGGTTGGGAAAGAAAATGTATACTTTGGCCACCCTCTCATTTAGAGCCACATACTACCAATGTCATACGACCAAATGCTCCTTAGCTCTCCTGGACAAAGCCATTAAAGAGTTAGAAGGCTTCCCTGACTGTGCAGCCAAGGCCTCCCTGTCTTCACTGATAGCATTCATCTCTTAAGTGAATAGACACTCCCTGAGATGTAGCTGTGATGCAGCTGAACCCTCAGCTAGGTCAGCTGCATCAGCTTCAGTACTAAGAAGATACACATGGCTGCGACTACAGCCTGTCCCAGATGACTTCAGGGCCAAACTCCTGGATGCACCTTTGGACCACTCAGCACTTTTTAGTGCAAAAGTGGCTGACCTATTCATATCCTTACAACAGAAAGGTAAAGAATTACAAGACTTAAAACACGTCCTGGTCTTGCCTATTCCAAGTTCCAGAGGAACCTCCCGACTAAGACCCAATTTATCAGGAAATCCTCCAGGCCTGCAGCTCCCCTAGTCTAGAAACCCCCCTAGAAGACAGCCTCCTCGGACTAAGCCATCTCAGTCTTCCAGCCAAAGGCCTCCCTTTCCTGATAGGGCAGATAGTGTCCGACTGCCTGCCAAAATTTCTGCCCCCACCCCCCTTCCACCTCCCTTTCTACCCGTCTCTCTCACTGTCTCCCTGCATGGTCACTCATTACCACAGACAAATGGGTCCTGTCCATCCTACAGGACGGCTACTTCATGTCCTGGATCACATCCCTATCAAGGCTGGACATCCCACAGTCTTTCCCAGTCAACTAGCCCTCGTCCATCAGGTTCTACAAACCCTGCTTATTCAGGGCACCATAGAGCCAGTTCCAGCACAAGCAAAAAGAAAAGGATTCTGTTCCATAATCTTTTTGGTACCCAGAAAAGAAGGTCCATGGAGGCCAATTCTAGACCTCTCTCATCTCAACCTCTTCCTAAAGACCCCTACTTTCAGGATGTTCACTGTACCTACTCTCTTTCCACTCATCCTTCCACAGGGTTTCATGGCAACCCAGAACTCATCCAGAAGAAAAGAGGTCATTGTTCCCCTCTACTCATCACTCATTAGACCCATTATAGAGTACAACACCCCTTTTGGTATGTACCTCACAAGACATCTACAACAACTGGAAAGGCCACAGAAATACCTCACAAAGAGGATTACCGGCCTCAAACAGATGCCCTACGCAGACCGTCTCAGAAAACTCCAGCTTTACACCGTCGCATATCGCCTACTCATAGGTGATCTCTGCCTAACATACAAAGCTATGTCAAACCCAAAGCTGTTGGACATGCTCCACTTAAAGAAATCTCAATCCCTCTGAGCTACATGCTCTAGGGACCTAAACCTTGTCACCACAATAAACAGAACATGCTGGAGGGATAGATTCCTGTCCCAGAGACTTCCTATACTCTGGAATAAACTACCTATCTATATCAAGCAAAGCTCCTCATTAGCACTCTTCAAGAAAAATCTTGATGATTGGATGGGAAATAGGAAATTTACCCTGGGGATCACCTCTGTGGCTCTGCTCGACAGTGGCACAGGAAAATAATTTTCTTCGGTGGCAAAAGCCAGGGTATCTTTTTGGCTGGGCTTGTGTAGGCCCCAGGGCCGATAGGCTAATACATACCTATGAACCCTGGACATAAAGGATGCTTACCTTCACATACCTATAAAGCCCACTTACAGGAAATACCTGAGGTTCCTGGCAGGCCCATGTCACTTTCAGTTCTGTGCTTTGCTCTTTGGGCTTTATACTGCACCCAGGATATTTACAAAATGCCTCACTCTGGTCATCACCTTCTGCAGGGAAAAGGGAATCCAGATATTCCCTTACCTAGACGACCTGCTAGTCCAGGGAAAAGACAAGGAAACTGTTCAAAACCACTCACAAGTCCTTCTTGTTATCCTGCAGTCTCTAGGGTTCATGATCAACTTCCCAAAGTTCCACCTCAACCCCACACAGGATATTGTCTTCCTGGGTTGCAGAATCGGGACATACCTCATGAAGGCCCTTCTTCCAGCAGAAAAGGTGTTATCCCTTCAAAACCATTTTCTTTCTGCTATACAATCAACAGAACTGACTGCAAGATAATTTTGGAGACTTCTAGATTACATGGCAGCTACCATTCCCATGTTGCCCCTAGCAAGGATACACATGAGGAAACTTCAGTGGTACCTCAGGGCAGTGTGGACCCAACACTCCCACCCACTGGAGTTCAGGATCCCGTTGCTCCCCTGCTTACATCAGGAACTGAGATGGTGGGTGGCTCAGGTAGTCCAAAACCCAGGTCTGCCTCTGCAAGCACCCTCTCCCTCCCAGACCATGTACACAGATGCCTCAGACCTGGGCTGGGGAGTGACTCTAGGAAAAAGGAAGGGACAAGGTTTGTGGACAGACAGACTTAAGACCACATAAACATGATAGACATGAGGGCCATTCTCCTGGCTCTACAGGCCTTCCAGCCATACCTAGAGAAGGGCCCTCTAAAGATATTCACAGTCAACACCGCAGTCCTGTGGTATCTCAACAAGAGGGAGGGACCAAATCCTACCTTCTTTGCAGACTAGGTCTGCAAGTGTGGGAACTGGCTACCTCACAGGGGATCACCCTCCAGACAGCCTACATCCCATCCCTGCACAACTCCCAGGCAGATTACCTAAGCAGAACCACTTCAAACAACCACAAATGGATACGGCTGAGAGATGATGTTCTTCGTGTTTCGCTGTTGCAGTCATTACATTTGGGTTATCTGCCTGCAGCTAGCCCTCAGCCGGCTTGATTATCAAAGTCTTGGGTCCTGCGTCAGATGCTGTCTCTTCTTCCATGACGTCAGGTCATCAGGGGTATTAAGCATGCAGCCGATGCCATTACATCAGTTTTTCTTGCCGTGCGATGCCCGAAGCAGAAGCAGTTCGCAAGTGCTGGTCGGCCGACTCCTGAAATTTTCATTTTCGAGTTTCAGAGCCGAAGTCTTCAAAAAAGCTAAGATTATTTTTCTTGCTCTAAACCGATGTCAGTAAAAGTTAACAATTGTATTACCTGTGGAAAGCAAATACCTCATAAAGATTTTCATTCGTACTGCATTCCTTGGTTAGGCCCAGACCACAACGTCCCTTGCTGTCAGTTTTGTGCCTTATTCAATCCTCGAACTATTCGTTGTTGGTTCATTTTTGCATCAAACTATTTCGGTACTTGGTTTAATTATCCAGAAATGGCTTTGGTAAGCAATCCGATTACCGGCATTCCGAAAAAACATAAAGATAAAGACAGAGACAGACCGCACAGGTCCAAAGCTGCTGACGATGCTTCCATTAAGCTAGTCACCAATTCGCCGGTACTCAGTGAGGCGCTTTCGCAGCCCCTGATACCCGCTACTCAGATTCACAGGCCTCTACTGAGACCCATTCGGAGTCCGGTATGCCGCGAGATGCTTCTTCGACTATGGAACCTGCGGATGTCTCTACCTTGGATGGGTCCAGAGCCGCTGTGCAGGCACCGGCTTCTGACTTCAAACCGACGCCATCTTCTTTTTCATTGCCTCAAACTCGACCCACACTTAGAAAACCGACGTCCAAACCACATGGCCAGGCATATATGCCTAAAAAACAAATGATAAGAATGGCTGAAGACCTTATTACTTTAATTAGGGGAAGCCAGCTTTCTCCCTCTAAGAGACCTAGAATTGATTTTCCTTCTGATTCCTCTGATCAGGATTCTGAAATTTCTGATGTTCATCGTGTTACACTGCTGCAGTCATTACACTTTGGTTATCCTGCCGTCAGGCGGTTCCCCAGTTGGCCTGAATTCCAAAGTCTTGGTCCGGCGTCGGTTGCTGTCGCTTCTTCCCTGATGTCAGTGCGACAGGGGTATATAAGATGCAGCCAACGCCATTTTCTTCAGTCTTTCTTGCCGCGTGGTGCCCGAAGCAAAAGCAGTTCGCAAGTGCCGGTCGGCTGACTCCTGAGATTTTCATTCCGAATCCAGAACCAAAGTCTTCTACAAAGCTAAGTACCCCGTTGGGGAAACTTTTTCTTGCCTCAGACCGATGTCAGTAAAAGTTAATAACTGTATTTCTTGTGGGAAGCAAATGCTTCATAAGGATTTCCATTCTTATTGTATCCCTTGCCTAGGCCCAGACCACAACATCACTGGTTGCCGGTTTTGTGCTAGGTTTAACAAGCGCATTATTAAACGTCGGTTTGATTTTGCCCGACATTATTTTGGCAGAAAATTCAATTACACCATGCCGTCAGAACTACTGACAACTGGAATGCATAAAAAGCGCAAAGACAAGGACAGGTATCCGAGGCCCAAAACTGACGACGAAGCCTCTTCTAGGCCAGTCGCCGGTTCTCCAGTTTTCAGCGAGGCGC
Source organism: Protopterus annectens (assembly GCF_019279795.1). Taxonomy (NCBI): domain Eukaryota; kingdom Metazoa; phylum Chordata; order Ceratodontiformes; family Protopteridae; genus Protopterus; species Protopterus annectens. The sequence goes on along the minus strand of NC_056748.1, from coordinate 787,500,285 downwards.
CTTCACAGCCCCTGACGACCGCTTCTTTAGAACCACAGACCGCCTCTGACTCCCACATGGAGATGGCTCGGCCTTCGGATGCACAAGATTTTCAGCCTACCGAGACTAACCCTTCAGAGGGATCCGGAGTAGCTGAACAATTCGTAGCTTCAGAGGGTGTTTTCAGACCTACTCAGTTAACCATTAAATCTTCTGCTATGTCTAAACCTCCTTTAGAAACAAAGAAACAAATTCAACATTCACCAGGACAGGCCTCCATGCCTAAGAAGCAAATGCTCAGAATGGCTGAAGACCTAATCACTCTGATCAGAGGGTCCCATTCCCCTCCTGTTAAAAGGCCTAGACAGGATGCAGACTATGACTCATCCGACCAGGTATCCATCTCTTCAGATTTATCCTCAGATCTAGGATACTCTTTACCCCCTTATGAGGATTCTGATGCTGAGGAATCAATTCCATCAGCCTCTCCGTCTGAGGACTACTTCTTTGGGGAAACCTTACATACCATGAGAGAGCATTTCCATTGGGAGGGCCTGGATTACTCAGAATCCAAGAAAAGGCTCAGAGACTTCCTTTTATTTCCTCAACACAGACCCCTTGCTATTCCGCCAGTGTTAGATATTGTGGATGATGTGTATACTGAATCCAGCTTAAATCCTGATTCTTTACCTCCAGCTCCTGTTAACCAGACAGATACTACAGAGTCCCTGACTCTCACAAATTTCTTTAAAAAAGCCCTGTTGCTGACCCTAAAACTATTTCTCATGGCCCCAAAGGGGTTAAGGCCTCATCAGCAAAGAATCCAGTCCCCTCTGACAGAGATTCCAGAGCATTAGACAGATGGGGGAAGAAAGTATATACATCTGCAACTTTAGCAATGAGGGCCTTAAATTGCCAGTTTCACATGCTAAAATATCAACAATATTTGATGTCTCAGTTGAAACAAAAAATGCTTCCAAACTCAGATCCTCCTAATTTTAAGGAAATGCAGGATTTATTGCATGCAACTGAACAAGTGGGAAAACATACTTTGCAATGTGGTTTTGATTCTTTGGAGGCCTCCTGTAGAGCAGCAGTTACAGGTTCTGTCATTAGACATGCTTGGTTAAAAGAACATACGTTACCAGATCATGTTAAAGCAAAACTATTGGATGCACCTTTGCAGCAGGATGTGTTATTTGGAGTTAAGGCAGAAGAGGTATTAAAGAAAATGGAGGATAAGGCAAAATCTATGCAAACGGTGAAGGATTTCTTACAGGTTCAGCCTCCTCGATTTAGCAGAAATTGGCCAACAAAGAATTGATCCTTTCCAATTACAGACAGACAGACCTCAAAGGGGCAGATACAGACGTCCAAGGGGTAGAGGTCAACCACAAGGTCCTTACAGGCCTCGACAATGGGGTGCATCAACTCAGAAAGAAGGGGAAGACAGGCCCCAACCATATAAAAAAACAGCCCCAATGACTTCCCACTACAGCTGACAAACAGTTCTCTCTTGGCAGCCCCCTTGGGAGGAAAACTGGCACTTTTCTATCACAACTGGCATATGATCACCAAAGACAAGTGGGTTCTCAACATTGTATCTCACGGTTACAGGTTCCACTTTCACACTCTGCCAAGGTTAAAAGGAATGCCAAATCTGCCACCAAATCAATTGGCACAGGCTCAAAAACAAATTACAGCACTCATGGACATGAGAGCTATTCAAAAGGTACCACCACAGGAGCAAGGACAAGGATTTTACTCAATACTCTTTCTGGTTCCCAGAAAGGACAAAGCCTGGAGGCCCATTCTGGATCTTTCTTCTCTAAACATTTACCTGGATGTTCCAAAATTCAAAATGTTGACATTACAGCAGATTCTTCCCATGCTGGGCAAGAAAGCTTAGCTCGTAACTTTGGACCTCAAGGAGGCATACCTGCATGTCCCTATCAGACAAAACTACAGAAGATGCCTCAGATTCATAGCTGGTTCAATGAACTACCAATTCTCTGCACTGCCCTTTGGCTTATCTACTGCACCCAGGGTCTTCACAAAGTGCCTGGCACCAGTAATTGCATTTTGCAGACAGAAAGGAATTCAAATTTATCCGTACCTGGATGACTGCCTGATTCAAGCAGAGAGCAAGGACATTCTTCTAATGCATCAGGTGTTTGTAAAAAGTTATTAAGTTGCCTAGGGTACACAGTAAATGAAAAGAAATCAAAACTAGTGCCCTCACAAGAGATAATATTCCTGGGTGCCAGCTTTGAATACAATGACCCAGATGGCTTATCTCATGCCAGACAAGCAAGGACAACTGACTCAACATTTTCAATTGATGGCAACAAGGACCCAACTCCCTGCAAGAAAAATTCTGCAGGCCTTGGGTTACATGGCATCTTGCATACTACTAATTCCATATGCCAGACTGCATATGAGGAAACTACAATGGTACCTAAAAGTGTCTGGTCTCAACACTGTCAAAGTTTGGAAACAGTAATACCACTAATTCCTTGCCTTCAACAAGAGTTTCGATGGTGGGCTCAAGCTTGTCACCTCAACAAGGGACAGCCTTTCACTCAACCCACAGCCAGGCAAACACTGACAACAGATGCATCGGATTACGCCTGGGGAGCACACATGGTAGGAAAATGTATTCAGGGCAAGTGGCCCGCAGAACAAAGGCATCTTCACATCAATCAAAAAGAGATGCTAGCTGTACAAAATGCCCTTATAGCTTTCAAGGACCTTCTGCATCCAGGACAACTACTACTAAAGACAGACAACACCACAGTTGTGTGGTACATAAACAAGCAAGGGGGCACTCACGCTTATCCCCTCTGCAGACAAGCCATGACCTTGTGGAACACAGCTCTAACCTATCAAGTTCATCTGCAAGCACAATTCCTGCCAGGAGAGAAAAACACACTGGCAGACAACTTAAGCAGAAACATCATGGATCCCCACGAATGGGAATTGAATCCACAAATATTCAGAATGATAATACAAAAATGGTGGAGCCCGGACATAGATCTGTTTGCATCCCCAGTGAACTGCCAGCTATAGAAATTCTGCACAAGGACTTACCACCCACAAGCATGGAAAGTGGATGCCCTCTCATTCAGCTGGAAAAACCTACAAGTATATGCTTTCCCACCACTACCTCTCCTTCCAAAGGTACTCATAAAAGCCAGGCAAGAAGAGCCAAAGATGATCCTGATTGCCCCAGACTGGCCACGCCAGCACTGGTACCCAATCTTAAAGAAATTAGCACAAGGACCACCCTGGATTTTGCCTCAAATCCCACATCTTCTGATTCAGCACAACAATCAGATACTTCACAGCCAGCTAAAGACTTTAAACCTGGCTGCATGGAAGATTCCTTAGTCAAGCAAGCAATGCCTCTCTCCAAAGCTGTTATGGATGTCATTCTGGAGGCCAGAAGGCCTAGCACCAGGAAAGCCTATTTGGATAAATGGAAGAGATTCTGTGCCTGGAACCAGGCTCACAGCCTTGACCCTCTTGTCCCAAATATTCCTCAGATACTACAATATTTAACTGAGATGCTGGACAAAGGCCTCTCCTTTTCATCCATCAAGATACACGCCTCTGCCATCTGTGCTCATTACAACACGGATCCACCAATTTTCTCTAATCCCTTGCTAAAACAATACCTCAGAGGGGCTAAAAACATAAGACTGCCCCATAGAGCACCTACTCCAACTTGGGACCTCAAGTTCGTGTAGTAAAAATTAACTTTACCTCCTTTTGAGCCAGCTAACACAGCAGATTTAAAATATGTCTCTTGGAAAACTGCTCTGCTCCTGGCAATAACATCAGCACGAAGAGTTTCAGAATTACAGGCACTAATGGCAGTGGAACCTTTCATCATTTTCCACCAAGACAGGGTGTCTTTAAGAACAAGCCCTACTTTTATGCCAAAGGTGGTATCAAGTATGGCTCTAAACCAAACTATTCACTTGACAACTTTTTATCCAAATCCACAGAATAAAGGGGAGAGACTTCTGCATTCTTTGGACATACACAGGCAGTTACACTTCTACTTGGACAAAACCAAAGCTTTTAGAAAAACTGAGCAATTATTGGTAGCATATGCTAGGGAAAAGCCATTTCAAAACAGACTATTTCAAAATGGATAGGACACTGTATACATTTCTGCTATATACACCATGGGAAACCTGTACCTAACAGCATTAGGTCTCATTCCACCAGGGCAACAGCCACTTCAACTGCCTACCTCAGAGGAGTACCTACCAAGGACATTTTGGAAGCAGCAACTTGGAGTTCTGTACATACCTTCACCAAGCATTACCGTCTGCCTCTATACTCTAAATCCAGAGCTGGCATTGCCACTGCAGTGCTGCAGGGCCTTATAGCCACCCCTAATGCCTTATAAAACCAGCCACCCTACCTCAGCTTTGGGATTCTACCCAAGTGTAATGACTGCAGCAGTGTAACACGATGAACATAGTACAGTTTTGTACCTACCATAAATGTAGATGTTCGAGTGTATACACTGCTGCAGTCCAGGTTACCCTCCCTCCTTCCCCTCTTACTTGCTGGTACGTACCTATGTCTTCTACCCTTTACTACCTATGGGGACTATTTGCTGGTAACTGAAAGTTGTTGATTGCTTTTCTTATGTATGTTTTATTAGCAATTTGAATTGCCTACCTTTTTGGGGGCATTTGACATCTGGGGCAAGAAAACCTGAAGAAAATGGTGTCGGCTGCATCTTATATACCCCTGTCACACTGACGTCAAGGAAGAAGCGATAGCAACCGATGCCGGACCAAGACTTTGGAACTCAGGCCGACTGGGGAACCGCCTGACGGCAGGATAACCCAAGTGTAATGACTGCAGCAGTGTATACACTCGAACATCTACATTTATGGTAGGTACAAATCTGTACTTTTCTTCTGATTACCAGGATTTGCCTTTATCTACCTATGAGGACTCTGATGCAGAGGACTCCATTACCTCTGCTTCCCCTCCAGAAGATTTTTCTTTTGGTGAAACCTGGCACACTCTTATTGAGCATTTCCACTGGGAAAGCCAGGATTACTCCGACTCCAAAAAGAGGCTTAGGGAATTTTTACTCCTACCTCAACACAGGCCTTTAGCTATCCCTCCTGTCCTGGACATTGTAGATGATGCCTTCTTGGAATCTAGCCTGGCACCAGACACTTTACCTCCGGCTCCCAGGAAACCTGAAAGGTATTACAGAGTACCTGACTCTCACAAGTTCATTTTCAAGACTCCTACTGCGGATCCAGTGACCATTTCCCAGGGACCCAAAGGCATTAATGCTACTACTGCCAGAAGCCCTACCCCCTCTGACAGAGATTCCAGGGCCTTGGACAGATGGGGTAAGAAGGTATACACTTCTGCTACTTAGGCCATTAGGGCTTTAAATTGCCAGTTTCATATATGGGACTACTTAAACAGAAAATTATGTTGATTCCTGACTGTGCTGAAAATAAAGAATTACAGGATTTAATGCATTCTGCTGAACAAGTTGGTAAACATACTTTGCAATGTGGTTTTGACTCTTTAGAAGCATCTTGCAGGGCTGCTGTCACTGGGTCTGTTTTTAAAAGGCATGTTTAGCTTAAGGAGCAAAATTTGCCAGATCATGTTAAATCTAAATTACTGGATGCTCCCTTAAATCAAGACCATCTGTTTGGCAACAAAGCAGAAAAAGTCCTTAAAAAGATGGAGGAAAAAGCTAAATCTATGCAAACTGTTAAAGATTTCCTGCAAGTACAGCCTCCCGGATTCAGTAGGCATTGGCCTTCTAAGAATTGTTCCTTTCCTGTCTATTCCAGGCCTTCTCAGTCCAAACCCAGGAACAGCAGACCACCCAGGCTACAGTCTCAAGGTACTCACAGGCCTAAGCAGTGGGTGGCTTCCACTTCCAAAGCTGGAAGTAGTAAAACACCCCCCTATGGAAAATTGTCACAATGACTTAACATTAAAGCTTCCAAGCCTTGCTCAACTGCATGCTTCCTTAGGGGGAAAGATTGCACTGCATGCAAAAAAATGGGCACTCATTACCCAGGACAAATGGGTTTTAAATATAGTTTCCCAAGGATGCAGATTCCACTTCCACACCTTACCAACCACAAACGGGTGGCCAGACTTACCCCCAAATCAGTGGGCAGAGGCTCAACAGCAGGTTCCCTCTCTTCTAAGTATCAGAGCTATTCAACCTGTCCCAGCAGAAGAAAGGGGACAAGGATGTTCTTCGTGCTTCACTGTTGCAACCATTACATTTGGGTTATCTGCTTGCAGTAGCCTTCAGTTGGCCTGATTAACAAAGTATTGGGTCCTGCGTCAGTTGCTGTCCCTTCTTCCATGACGTCAGGTCATCAGGGGTATAAAACATGCAGTCGACGCCATTACATCAGTCTTTCTTGCCGTGCGGTGCCCGAAGCAGAAGCAGTTCGCAAGTGCCGGTCGGCCGACTCCTGAAATTTTCATTTTCGAGTTTCAGAACCGAAATCTTCAACTAAAGCTAAGTACCCCATTGGGGAAACTTTTTCTTGCTCCTTACCAATGTCAGTAAAAGTTGATAATTGCATTACTTGTGGAAAGCAAATACCTCACAGAGATTTTCATTCATATGTATTCCTTGCCTAGGCTCTGACCACAATGTACCTTGCTGTAGGTTTTGTGCTTTATTTAATCAGCGCACTATCCGTCGTCGGTATATTTTTGCCTCTAAATATTTCGGTTCTTGGTTTAATTATCCATAAATGTCATTGGTTAGCTATCCGACTATCGGGATTCCGAAAAAACGCAAAGATAAAGACAGAGACAGGCCGCCGAGGTCCAAAGCTGCCGACGCTTCTCCTAAGCCATTTGCCAGTTCGCTGGTACTCAGTGAGGTGCTTTCGCAGCCCCTGATACCCACTATGTCTGACTCGCAGGCCTCTACTGAGACCCATTTGGAGACCAGTATGCCACGAGATGCTTCAACTGTGAAACCTGCAGATGTCTCTACCTTGGATGGGTCCGGAGCTGTTGTGCAGGCAACGGCTTCTGAGGGTATATTCAAGCCTACTGACTTGCATATTAAACCGATGCCTCCTTCTTCATTTAGGCCAAAATCTCGAACCGTGCCTAAGAAACCGACGCCCAGGCCACATGCTCAGACCTCTATGCCTAAAAAACAAATGATAAAAATGGCTGAAGATCTTATAACTCTAATTAGGGGAAGTCAACCTCCCCCTTCTAAGAGACCTAGGACAAAAGTTGTTTATGAATCTTCTGACCAGGATTCTGATTTTTCTGACTCTTCCGATTATCTGGATTTGCCCTTATCTACTTATGAGGATTCTGATGCAGAGGACTCTATTCCCTCTGCTTCCCCTCCAGAGGATTTTTCTTTTGGTGAGACCTTACATACTCTAAGGGAGCATTTCCACTGGGAAAGCCAGGATTTTTCTGATTCAAAAAAGAGGCTTAGGGATTTCTTACTCCTGCCTCAGCATAGGCCTTTAGCTATACCTCCTGTACTAGACATTGTTGATGATGCCTTTTCAGAATCTAGTTTGGCCCTGGATTCTTTGCCTCCTGCTCCCAGAAAACCTGACAGATATTACAGGGTTCCTGATTCACACATGTTCCTTTTGAAAAATCCTATTGCAGATCCAGAGACTATTTCACAGGGACCCAAGGGCATTAAGGCTTCTACTGCTAAAAATCCCACCCCCTCTGATAGAGACTCCAGGGCGCTAGATAGATGGGGTAAGAAGGTTTACACCTCTGCAACCTTGGCCATTAGGGCTTTAAACTGCCGGTTTCATATGGTAAAGTATCAACAACATGTTATTGGATTGCTTAAACAGAAAATGATGGTAATTCCTGACTGTGCTGAAAATAAAGAATTACAAGATGTAATGCACTCTGCTGAACAGGTTGGAAAACATACTTTGCAATATGGATTTGATTCATTAGAGGCCTCTTGCAGGGCTGCTGTGACTGGATCTGTGCTCAGAAGACATGCTTGGCTTAAGGAGCAACCTTTGCCTGACCATGTTAAAGTTAAATTGTTGGATGCTCCCTTAAATCAGGACTGCCTGTTTGGCAACAAGTCTGAGGAAGTTCTTAAAAAGATGGAGGATAAAGCTAAATCTATGCAAACTGTTAAAGATTTCTTACAAGTTCAGTCAAAGATTTCTTACAAGTTCAGTCTCCTAGATTTAGTAGGCACTGGCCCTCTAAAAATTGGTCCTTTTCAGACCCTTCCAGGTCTTCTCAAGCCAAACCTAGACACAGCAGAAACACCAGGTTTCAGTCCCCAAGGGACACACAAGACTAAGCAGTGGGGGGTTTTCACACCCAAATCTGGGAGTAGTAAGACTCACCCCTATGGAAAACAGTCTCAACAACTTGCTTTTAAAACTTCCAAGCACTTCCCAACTGAATGCTCCTTTACGCAGAAAGATTGGTCTGCAGGCCAAAAACTGGGAACTCATTACCCAGGACAAATGGGTTTTAAATATGGTGTCCCAAGGATACAGATTTCACTTCCACACATTACCAACACCAAGCAGGTGGCCAGATCTACCCCCCAAATCAGTAAGCAGAGGCCCAAAATCAAGTACTCTCTCTTAAACATGGGGGCTATTCAGTTGGTACCAGAAGAAGAAAAGGGACAAGGTTTCTATTGGAGACTTTTCCTGGTACCCAGAAAAGCCAATACATGGTGTCCTATCTTGGACCTTTCTACTCTAAACACCTTTCTGGTGATTCCAAAATTCAAAATGCTGACTCTTCACCAGCTGCTTCCTATGCTAGGCAAAAATGCATGGTTGGCAACACTAGATTTAAAAGAATCATACCTGCACATCATCCCTATCAGGGAGTCTTGCATAAGATACCTACGCTTCAAAGCAGGCTACATGCACTATCAATTCTCTGCACTGCCCTTTGGCTTATCTACTGCTCCCAGGGTATTCACAAAGTGCCTAGCTCCAGTCATTGCATTTTGCAGGCAAAGAAATATTCAAATATACCCATACATGGACATTTGTCTAATTCAGGCAGAAAGCCAAGATATGCTACTAAGTCATCTGGCATTTGTAAATAAACTTCTAACCTCACTGGGGTACACCATAAATGAAAAGAAATCTCATCTAGTACCCTGCCAACAAACTGTATTTCTTGGGAGCAAGCTTGAACACAACTTCCAAGATGGCTTTCCTCACACCGGAGAAACAAGTTCATTTGACAGCCTACTTCAAACTACTGGCCACAGAGACCCAGCTATCTGCAAGGAAAATCCTGCAAGCCCTGGGGTTCATAGCCTCTTGCATTCTACTAATTCCATATGCAAGACTGCATATGAGGAAACTACAATATCTAAAAAGCCTATGGTGTCAACATTCTCAGGACCTGGAATCAATGATTCCTATCATTCCTTGTATAAAGACAGAGTTCCTTTGGTGGGCAGAGGCCTGCTACCACAACAAGGGACTGCCATTCATTCTACCCCCTGTCGCCCAAACCCTAACAACAGACACTTCAGACTATGCATGGTGGGCTCACCTGGCAAGGCAGTGCATTCAGGGCAAATGGAACCCCAGTCAGATGCACCTGCATATCAATCAAAAATAAATGTTAGCTGTACAGAATTCCCTGACAGCCTTCAAGGACCACATCCTTCCAGGACAATTATTGGTAAAGACAGACAACACCACTGTTATGTGATACATAAACAAGCAGGGGGGAACCCACTCGTACCCTCTCTGCAGACTAGCCATGGCTCTGTGGAACACAGCCTTGAGCTACCAAGTGCACCTACAAGCTCAATTCCTGCCAGGCAAGCTAAATTCACTGGCAGACGACATAAGCAGAAATCTCATGGATCCACACGAGTGGAAACTGGAACCAAAGATATTCAATATTTTGAGAAACAAATGGGGGAACCCAGAGATAGACCTGTTTGCCTCCCCTCAGAACTACCAATTGGACAAATTCTGCACAAGGACTCCCCACAATCAAGCTTGGAAAGTGGATGCCCTGTCCTTCACCTGGAAAAGCCTCTCAGTTTATGCCTTTCCCCCTATGCCCCTCCTCTCAAACGTTCTGCTAAAGATCAAACAAAACAAACCAAGGACAATACTGACTGCACCAGACTGGCCATGCCAACACTGGTACCACCTCTTGTGCAGTATGTCACTGCTAGATCAATGGCATCTGCCTCAGACCCCTTCCCTACTGTCCCAGCAGGAGGGCCAGATTCTGCATCCCCAGCTTCAAACCCTGAACCTTGCAGCCTTGCTCTCCAATAGCATCTCTCAGTAAGCAGGTGCTAGATGTCATTCTGGAGGCAAGGAGGCCTAGTACTAGAAAATCCTGTGCAGAAAAGTGGAAAATATACTGTTCCTGGAACCAGACTCAAGGGATGGGCACAACAGTGCCCAGCTTACCGCATATTCTTCAGTACTTAACAGAGATGCTCCACAAGGGCCTTTCCTTCTCATCAATTAAAATTCATGCCTCAGCCATTTCAGCGCATTGTAATACTGAGCCTCCCCTCTTCTCTCACCCACTGCTGAAACAATTCCTCAGAGGGGTCAAAATTTTAAGACCACCCAGGAGAGCCCCTACTCCAGCTTGGGACCTTAAATTTGTATTGGAAAAGCTCACTCTACCTCCTTCTGAGCCAGCTGCAACTGCAGAGTTGAAATTCCTTTCTTGGAAAACTGCTTTCCTTCTAGCCATCACTTCAGCTAGAAGAGTGTCTGAACTACAGGTCCTCATGGCAGTGGAGCCCTTCATCATCTTCCATGCAGACAGGGTGTCCCTTAGGACCAATCCTTCCTTTATGCCCAAGGTGGTATCCAGTGTGGCCCTTAATCAGTCCATTCATTTGCCTACCTTTTTTCCTAATCCACAGAACAAAGGAGAATGAATACTGCACTCTTTGGACATGCACAGACAACTAAGATTTTATTTGGACAGGACTAAGCCTCTCAGAAAAACTGAACAGCTGCTAGTTGCCTTTGCTGCAGGGGCAGAGAGGAAGGCCATTTCAAAGCAAACCATTTCTAAGTGGATAGGCCATTGCATTCTTTTCTGCTATAAGCAACATGGAAAACCTGCCCCACAGGGGATAAGATCACATTCCACCAGGGCTGCATCTACCTCTACAGCCTTTCTCAGAGGTGTCTCTACCAGGGACATCCTAGAAGCTGCTACCTGGAGCTCTGTACATACCTTCAACAAGCTTTACCACTTGCCTATTTTCTCTAAGTCTAGAGCTGGTTTTGCCACTGCAGTCTTGCAGGGCTTAATAGCTGGTCCTAATGCACTCTAACTTCCTCCTCCCTTCCTTAGCTTTGGGAATCTACCCAAATGTAATGACTGCAACAGTGAAACATGAAAAACATAGTACAGTTGTGTACACTTACTATAAATGTAGATGTTCGAGTGTGTTCACTGTTGCAGTTCTGGTTACCCTCCCGCCAGCCCCCTGAATTCTCTTGGCTATACCTTGCTTCTTGATTAGTGTATTTCAGCTTTCTGGTGTATTTGCTTTTTATTGGAGGTGTAACCTTACATATAATTGCATCCCATTATGGGGGCACCTGACATCTTGGAGCAAGAAAAACTGATGTAATGGCATCGGCTGCATGCTTTATACCCCTGACGACCTGACGTCATGGAAGAAGAGACAGCATCTGATGCAGGACCCAAGACTTTGATAATCAGGCTGGCTGAGGGCTACCTGCAGGCAGATAACCCAAATGTAATGACTGCAGCAGTGAATACACTCCCAACATCTACATTTATGGTAAGTGTACACAACTGTACTTTTTCATGACTATGGTCCACAAGTGGGGTATTCCAGAGATAGACCTGTTCGCCTCCTCCATAAACAGGCAGTTTCCTGGCTACTGCACCAGGACACCAGACCCCCAAGGCATTAGCAACAGATGCCTTCTCGATGACGTGGAAGGAGAAATTACTGTATGCATTTCCCCCCTTCTCACTGATACAAAGGGTCCTGCTGAGAATTCAGCAGGACTCACCCAAAATCTTGCTGGTGACCTCCTACTGGCCAAGACAGCACTGGTTCCCTCTTCTTCTTCAGCTGTCCAAGGGCAATCACTACAGGTTACCCCCTTCAGTAGATCTGCTCACACAGAACAAGGGGACTCAGATATGCCCACAGTAGCAATCCTTGCACCTCACCCTGTGGCTGAGAGATTCTGATCCCCTTCAGACACCTATACAACGAGGATGTGCTCACTGACCTGCAGGAGGCCAGGAAACCCAACACAAGGAAATCCTATCTCTCTAAATGGAAAAGGTTTTCCATTTGGTGTCACAAAAGACAGTTGGACCCACTGGAAAACAATATTACTGTCATCCTGTCTTACCTGTGTGAACCTGTGCACACAGGGCTGTCATACTCATCTGTGAAAGCACATTTGTCTGCTATCTCTGCCAGCCTTCCTCTGGAGCCTCCCCTTGCATCCAGACTCCCCACTAAACTGTATCTCAAAAGGGGTACTGCACTTGAGACCACCCAGGAACCCCCCCCCCGGACCTTAACTATGTATTAGAAAAACTCCTTCTAGCCCCCTTTGAGCCAGAAGACAAAGCTCCCATAAAATTTTACACATGGAAAACTGTTTTATTGGTCACTCTGACCTCAGCCAGAAGGGTCTCAGAATTGCAAGTTCTTACGGTTACACCACCATTTTTAGTCTTCCACCTGGACAGGGTGACTCTCAGGACTAACCTGTCATTCACTCCCAAAGTAGTGAATGACCTATCCTTGAATCAGGCCATCCACATGCCTACCTTCTTCCCTGACCCACAGGGGAATAATGAGAGAGTACTTCATTCCCTAGACGTACGCAGACAATTTAAAACTAAACCTTTTAGGAAATCTGACTGTTTGTCTCCTTCCACCCCAAAGCCCTGGGGAGAGCTGAGAGCAAACAGACCATCATGGCCTGGATCTCCAGGGTCATTTCCTTCTGCTACCTACACCATGGAAAGACCTTGCAGGGCAATGTCAAAGCCCACTCCACCAGAGCAATAGCCTCTTCTGGAGCCTTTTTTAAGGGGCTAGACACTAACTCCATACTTGAGGCAGCTACTTGGTCTTCAGTGCACACTTTTACTAAACACTACAAATTGGACCATATCTCCAGAGCTAGGGCAGGGTTTGCCAGGGCTATCCTACATGGATTCCTGGAAACATCATCTAGGCAACCATCCAATCCTCAGTGAGCTTTGGCACTCACCCACATGTAGAATACTGCAACATTGGAATAGAAGGACACAGAAAAGTTGTGTAAAATCTTACCATAACCATAGATGCCCTTCTCTTCTATGTTGCAGTATTCCTTGCCTCCCACCTTCCCCTCTTGTCAGACTGCACTTGCTGTCCTGGGTAACACTGGACAGGCTATGCCGTTATAGGACTGGCTCTGACTGGGGCCTCTTTTAGGTTCTGAGGGTTGGTGCGTGCAGATGTCACTTTTATGGCCCATGTTCCTGCTGCCACATCAGACATCTGACACACCTAGAGGGACTGAAAATCTTTGGAAACCTGGCTGGAAGAACTGGAGAGGAAGAAGGGTAAACTCACATGTAGAATACTGCAACATGGAAGAGAAGGACATCTATGGTTATGGTAAGATTTTAAACAACTTTCCTTTATTTTTATTTAAAGTTAATGGCTCTGCATCCCTACTCATGTGCTGAATATCTTACAGAGTTAGCAGTACTTCTTTTTATGGTTTTCTAAAAGGAGTTCTTTGCCTGAAATCATCAGATGACATAAACTCCTCTCTTGGCTTACAAATATTGCTAGATAAAGCATTTTAACCCCCATGAACTACCAATCATAGAACAGTTTAAAGATATTTTTTAAGGCATGCACATTTCTGGTTGCTTTTGTTCCTGACAAAAGTTCTTAGCTTTAGAAGTTTTAGTGAATAAAAAAAAAACTTATTTGATATTGCAAAAAGAAGCAATCACCTCCAAAGCAAGTCTTTACTTCATACTAACTTGGGTTGGCAGTAATTCTCAGTCTGAATATTCAGCTGGTAGTTTTCTATAAAATTACTTTACAAAGGAATGACAGGTTTTACTTTGACTAGATACATACATGCAAATTATGATAGGTGGCTAATAAAATCAAAAAGACTCCTAAAATATTAATTTAGTGACTAGCTGAAGGTATATTCATTTTCTGCAAGGGATGTTACATTTCTTTTTTATTTTCTAGGATTGTTCCGCCTTGTAAGTAGAGGTGCAGATGAAGCTGATAGGGTATGTGGCTTCACTGCAATCCTCTTGTCTGTTCTGCACATCAGTGTGTACTGTTGGCATCCACATGTCCAACCTATTTTTGTACATTAGATTCATCATGTTGTCTTTATAACTGGAGCCTGCTACCCAGGAAGCATTATGTGCACAAATGTAGTATTGAAGTAACTTGTAAAACTGTGGTTTGCAGCTTCAGGCATTCATAAAATAGTGATTTAGCTACAATTTTAAGTCTAAATATGTTAAAATGTTTTAGTAAAAAGCTAACACGTGCTTCTTGTACCAAATACATGTAAACTTGGAACTAATAGGATCTTATGTACTTTGTGGCAGCTGTTACACTGATGCATTTCAAGCTGTTTCCATTTTGAAAATAGTTGCAAAACAGCTGGTCAGCATGGAGTTGGCTGACATCATATTTCTTTAATAACACAAGGAAAGACATAACAAGTGTGACACTGTAGGAATGGGTCAAAAAAGTAAAAGTGACGTTAGGAACTAATTGACTGTTTAGATGCAGATGATTACAAGAATTGGAGATTAACCAAAAAGTGTAACATAATCAGTTGAATGACCCATAAAGCTGATCATGCTTCTGTCCTGTTCATTTTCTTCATAAAATATTTTTATACATCTGAACAATTGACCAGCACTCGAATCTGCAAGACAATTATTACAGAAGGGTGACAATCTTTTCAATCCAACTGGTAGACCTATTGGGAATTTTAAATGTGGTAGATGTAGTGTATGCCATCTAGTGTTGTCCACAGATTCTAAGCTATATGTGGCTGGTGTGTCTATTAGGCTTCATGGACATTTTGATTGTTACACTAACAACGTGGTGTATATGGCTCAATGTGGTCAATGCCCGGCGTTTTACGTTGGGAAAACCAGTAGAGCCTTCAGAGATAGAATTATTGAACATATGTCAGATATTAGGCATAAGAAAGAAACAAATGCCTTGTATAGACATATTGAGTTGCATAGTGGGCATGAATTTAAGTTTTGTGTGATACAAAAAATAGTCAAGGATGTACAGGGTAATGTTTTAGATTTTCATCTTAACATCAGAGGTGGCAGCTTAGATTAAATGCCACGGTGTTTCCTGGCATCAATGATCACATTAGTATTGCCCCTGTTTTAAAATTAAAACATATTTTAGGGTGATGTGATTATTAACTTACTGTTATTATTTAATAATATTTTTATATGTTTTGGATATTTAATATTCACATCTATTTTCATGTTTTTAATCTTGGATGTTTTTTTTTTTTTTTTTTAATGATTGATTGAGTGTGTTCAATTCACTTTAAGTACAATGGATGTTAATTAGTTAATTGAGTAATGATGTCATGATTTGTCTTTTATAAAACTTGGATGGATTGAATTGTTTAATATTATTCTGAAGAAGTCTGAATAAAGACGAAACCTAGGTCAATTCGTTGTGGTGGTTGATGGTGTCTTGCAGATTCGAGTGCTGGTCAATTGTTCCTGTGTATTTTCGTTTTTTTGGTTTGTTCAAATGGAGATTTTTATACATCTACCAAACAGAATGCAGATAAAGGAACTGCTGAGCTTCACTGCTCAAATCATGAAAGAGCACTTGCAAATACTGCATTACGTGGGAAAAGAAGCTTTTATCTTTGTACAGTGCCATGATCTGAACAAAGTGGCTACATGAAGCACCACGTGAACTGGTTTCACTCTACACACATGCAAAATTTACCCACCAGAAGTCATGGGGCACAAGTTCCATACTGTTGGTGACTAGCATTTATTCTGTTTTTTATTCATATTTGTTTTCTCCGGTAGAGCACTGATCTCCATGGACCAGTATACTTCAGCACTCTGGTTTTGAGTCATCTACTGGTTAGAATCATACTTTATATACATATCTGCATACTCTGACAGTGAACTCTGGAAAACTACACATCTTAAAAGGGAATAAATATTTGGTAGGACATGAAAAGCTTAGAGGAGTGGTATACAATGAAGGAGAAGGCATTCATATGGAAAAGTGCAAAATCATGTGGAGGGCAAGAATTCCCTAAGAGGCAAATGTGAGCTGCATGCTGGAAGAAGGGAATTATGTCAGAGAATTTTCAAATGTCTGAGTGATACAAGTAGGGTAGAGAAGCATTTGTAGTAAAATATGGCATACCTGGCAGTTGCTGTGGAGTTGTATTAGAAAACATTTCTCAACAGATAAGGAAACAAATGCATGCAGTCATCATCTACTAATAGTTATTTAGGAAATACAGTAGAGGAGATCAAAACTACATGATGGAGTCATTGAGACCATCACCAAGTAAGAAGGGGAAATTTGATTCCCAGAGAGCAAGTAGCCATTCTGCCTTATATAAATAGTCATGCCATGTTTGCTAAGCAGTCACTGACAGTTTTTTTTAGTGTTTCTTTATTTCCATGTATATAACCCAGTGTTGTCCCCAATGTCCATGCACCACCATTGTGTGAAAGGGCAAGCCTCATCATAGTCTGCATTGCTTGACCTTTGCATTTCAGTGCACAGAACCAGATTCCTAAAATCACATCACAGATCTCCAAAAAAAAATCTGAAAGACAAGAAGGAGCCATGTGTTTGTTAATAAGGGACTATTCATAAAATTTGCCATGTAAAGTAAAAATTAGATTGTTCAGTTTTTAGACACTTTACTTGGGAAATTTAACACATGATTAGAGCCTCCTGCCAAAGTCATTTGGCCAATTATAACAATGACTTAGTTCAACTATATCAAAAACCCATGAGAAATGCTCATGTCTTTTCAGTATCATTAATAATGAGCAATGCATTAAGAAACATATTTTTAAGAATAGAGGAAGTGTTTTATTATGTATCATTTTTACATTTTTGAAGGAAACTTCTGAACACTTTTGTTTTTAGCTGATGCAAATGGTATGTTCTCATCTTTCAACCGTATTTTAAATTGACATTCTTCAGATAAATAATTCTGTTCTACAAATGCATAAAACAAATACTGTTTCTCTTATTGTTTTATAAGCTTCCAATTTGTACTATTCAAAGAGAAGAATGTGGTTGGGAAGCTTGGTGAAAGCTACTAGTAAAATGTGATACTTCTCTGTTTGTGCAAATGCTATCTGTTCTCATTTGTGCAAAAGAATGTGCTAGATTTGGGAGTGTAAGTAGTTAAGAGATGCATTCCTCTATCTGCTTTTGTCTAATGTATGTGCAAACAGGTTATGCTCACAGTTTTGATATTTGTTGCTTAAGTCATCAAGTCATATTGCTACTTCCATGAATAGACTGGGTAGATAGGTAATAGTGGGGAAGGAGGTGACAGTATTTCATTCGCATTGAATGTAGCCCTGAGAGGACCTTTTCACATGTTATTATAAGAGCACTGAAAAGCACTGGTGTCGGAGAAGGTGAAATATTTCATTTTCTCTAAACTGTAGCTTGGTCTTTTAAAATAAGAAAAGTCTTTTATTAAGAAATGGTTGCTTTGCTGTCTCTTTGATGTCTTTTGGTACTACAAGTACAAATTCTTGTTTACATACAGACACTTAGTTGTGCTGTTTCCGGACAGGGATGCTGACAGACATGGAAAGTGTTAGACACATAGACTATGTATTGTGTGGCTGTCAATGTGGAAAGTCTTTTGGTAAAAGCAGACACATTTCTATACAGACATTTAATTGTGTTGTTTCTAGTCAGGCTTACTGGCATAAACAGAAAATGCATTTATTATATTATAATTATGATGTGCATATTTATGCCTCTCAAAATGATGTATATAGAATGTATGCAATGCACACCTAAAAATGAGACCCACAGACAATAATTGTATTGCAAACATTGATTTGGCTTTAATTTCAATAACATTATCAGAATCAAATGTTTTGTAAAATGAAATTGCCACAGTCCTTAAGGTGACAAAACAACATACCTAAATACTTAGCACTACATAGTTAAAAAAGCAATAATTATGAAATTATGAAATTATGAAATTAAGAAGAAAGACAAACAATGCTTATGATATTAAAAAGCAGATTGAGGAGTTAAGTCACAGCCTAATTTGGTTTAAGAAATTACATCTTTGGACAGAACTAAATAAAAACTACGAAGCTCATAATGTAGGGATTCCTACATGGTATTTTGACATTTGTTATGAAAATGCAAAGGAATGATGAAGCTAAATGAATTTCCTATTTAAAAGTGTACTCAGAAAAGTTGAAAGTTTGATAATTTGTTAACCAAGTCAGTGAGACAACCATCCTTAACTTTTCTGTTTCTTAATAACGTTATGCCAGATTATCAACATACCAGTTATGAATGAACCCTCATCTTATGAGATATGTAATTGCTATTGTACACTTCTGTCTGAAAATATTATTTCAGAACTGGTTTGCAAACAGCATTTTCAAGTAGCATTCATACATCTCAACTATACAAATTTTCACAGAAAGTACAAACTTTTGCCTCATATTCCTGGTCCATTTTTCATAAAATTGTGGTTTTCTAGCAAATCATTGGCAAATTGTTGAAGATTAAAGGCAGAAAATAAAGACAGACATTTGAGTTTCAGGCTTCAAACCCTTCAGAAAATTCATGCTAATGCAAAACCTGTTATTCTATCTACTTTCTAAGTTTGTAAGAGCAATATTTAAAAAGTATCCCTATTTTTGGACCTTTGCCCCCACCCCACCCCCATTATTTAGGGCTTTGTCCAGATTTCTTACTCTAAGAGGTTAAGAGGCATGGTAGTATTGTGCAGTGCATTTTCTATTTTCATGAACTAGGAGCTGTAGATGATATTTTATCAATCTGTTGAGGAAAAAAAGTTAAGAAATGATGACAGCAATTGTTACTTTCATTAGTTTTATTATATCAAAGTCAAATCCAGTACTCTCTTTGGAAGAAAGGAATGTACATGGGACTAGCTTGCAACTTCATATATTAAAACCCAGTAATTATAATGAGTATAGTAAGGGTGTTAAAACGCACATTTGTTTTTTATTTCTGGAAGCCCCCAACAGCAATGAACATTTTTTGTGATAAGACTGTTTGCCAGAGAAACACACGGTTATGTTTTTGTCACTATTGTGCTTAGGGAATACAAGCTGCTGCAGCTACAGAAGGTTGTTTTACCAAGTGAAAGTGTTGTGGATTTGAGACATGGCCACTATGTTCTACATTTTATACCAGTCTGATTCCAGATGTTATAATGACACCTTTGCAAAATGCACTGCAGACACTTCCCGTGTTGTTTTATATTTTTCTTCAGATGTCTGACATAAAATTCTTGCATCTTTACTTTTTATTTATATATTTGGTTACTGTTATCATCCTTTCTCAGCCACAATCCTGGCACTACAAAAGTAAGAGCAAAACATATAGTGTGTGTGTGTGCGTGCGTGCGTGCGTGCGTGTGTGTGTGTGTGTGTGTGTGTGTGTGTGTGTGTGTGTGTGTGTGTGTGTCTGGATTATTTAAATTTAGAGTACCCATTTCAATCGTATTTGATTTTGGACTAAATTTGAGAACCCAGAGAAAAGCAGTCAGACAGAGAGAGAGAACGTGCAAATTCTAAACAGATGTTACCCACCACACAGAAAACCTCTCCAAGCATGTGCATATGTTCTTCGATTTTCCTAACAAGCTTGTAACCTACTAGACTGTAGTCAGCATTGTTTTTTTATATTGTAACTGAGGTACTTAACTTTGCTGCAAGTGGTGATTTGTTCCAGAATTTTGGTAGTCATGGGCTTGTAAATCTGTTTTTCTGTAATTTATGTCAAGCTCAAGTAGATGTTACAGGATTTTATGTTGCGTCTGCTTGATGTACATTCAGGGTGCAAGTTGTCAAGTAGAATTAGGTCATACACGGCTGTATATTCCAAACTCTGACCCCTCTAAATAGTGTGTAGGACTCAAGAAACAAAGGTCATTATTTTAGTCTGTCATTATGGTTTGTGGTTTCCTGCTGTTCTGTTTTGCTCATTGGTAATCTCTAAGCCTTTGCAAGATGAGTCAAGAAGCTTGTTTTTATACTACAAAATGTGATATCATATTTCATAGTTAGCTTGATACAAGCCATGTGTAGCGGGGGTGCAATGACTTCCTTGGGACTAATGATTGAGTATGAGGCATGCTGCAGCATAAGTCTTGACAGCACTCTTCCCAGTAAAGCACAGAGTGGTGGTCTAGCCCAAGAGTCTACCATTCTGAGCTACAGTTAACTGTCATCCAGTAAGAACTCAGTCAATTCTTTGTTGATTTTCTGCAGGGAACCACTGACACAAACAAACAAACAAACAAACAAACAAACATGTACACATACATACACTGTATAAGTACAAACTTGCATTGTAATATTTTTGTGTGTATGTGGTTGGGATGAAATCCCCAACTAATTTTGTTTGTAAAATTATTGTGTACAAATAAACAAATGCCATTTGAGAAAAAACACTAAATCTGTACTTTATTGCAGTGTCAAGAGTATTTGTTGAACATTTTTCTAAGCTTCAGTTAATGCATTAAGCTTTCAAAGATAATCAACCACCCTTGCAGGTTTTGATATCACAGACTGCTGATCCAAAATGAAATGAACGTTCATATAATGAAAGTTCTTTTCAACAAATGTTTTCAGACTTTTGAACTGAGCTGCTGAGTTCTGATATGCCACTGTAAGTGACAATATACTGATAGGACAAGTGACCAGTTTTGCCTGCACTGCACAGAAACCCTCTGATGTGACATGTTGTTAGCTTTTCCTGGGAGTCAGCTGTAATACCCAGCTCACAAACAGGTGACAAGAACCTTTCAGGCACAAGGAAAAGAAAAATAATTCTCTTCTGTTATTGAGCCTTGCCCTCTATTTTTTTTCTTAGATTGGAGTCTTCAGCAATTAATCTTTGCTGAATTGATTAAGAACAGGTTAAGATAATTACGTGTCAGGATGATGTAGCCAACTTCCCAAGCCCAGCTTGGTGAAGGATATTGAAGTAAGAGGCATTCCTACCTGTGACTTCACATAGGAGGGATGTGTTCTATGATAAAGCATACAAGAAACATAAGAGTGTATAGTTTATTGGTTTGCTTGCATAAAACATTTAAAGTATTATTGAAACACCAAAATGAGACACTTGTCTGCCAACCAGCCGAATGAATGCTCTGTTGCTGGAAATTGTAGTATAACTTTATAAAATGTAAAAGTAACGGAGCAAAACAGGTAGTAGCTTTTCTTAAAACACAGATGAAAAATTTTATAAAATGTAAAAGTAACGGAGCAAAACAGGTAGTAGCTTTTCTTAAAACACAGATGAAAAATTTATTTTTTTCATCTGTGTTTTAAGAAAAGCTACTACCTTTATCGTTACATTTTATAAAGTTATACTAAAATGTTATTGAGTTTATATGTTTCTTGTAGAACAAAGAAAAGTGTAATAATCTCAAACATGCAAAGGTAGCAAGGATGAAAAAGGGCATTGGCCCTAAAGAGACCCCATCACTTTTCTTCTTTGATGAACTCATCTATTGTAGGCACCCTCTATTTTATATATATATATATATATATATATATATATATATATATATATATATATATATATATATATATATATATATATATATCTCCTTTTTCTTCTTTTTTTTTCTTTTTGAGACATTATCTTTCAATGTGTAAGTAAATCAATAAAGTTTAGTTTATGACACATAAAACAGAGACTGTAACTGCATTAGTTAAAAATTTTCCTGTTTGAGAATTCATGTTAGATTGTCTGATTTGAAGACTATAGATATATTTGAAATAACAGATGAGTTTCCATTTTTGGACAGCTTTTTATAGGAAGCACTATAGGTAATCACACTGGTCTCAGTACATCACTGGAAAAAAATCTGGATCTCCTTGACTCCACATGTCAGTGTGTCAGAACTGTTTTCCACAGAGTCTGACTTTATAAGATTCAGAGAAAAGAGAAAAGTGAGTTTTATTTTTGTTTTCTCTTGAGTTGTTATATAGTTTATGTCGAGTTTAGGGATTTGGAAGCTTGTCATTGTATTGGGAATGCAAAGGCTTTTCTCCTGGAAAAAAATAGGATTGTTTATTTTTCATGCAACTGCAAGGGAAATTAGATGTTCTGTATGATTAGATATTTTCCCAACTGCTGAATCAAGTTGCTAAATATTTTATTGTGCTTTAAAGATGATTTTGCATTGCAAAAGTGAAGTTTACTTTTGGGTAGTAGAAAAGGACATATATCTCATTCATGAGGCATACTTGCATTATTCATTTATTTACTTATTTTTGTTTACTGGGGTAGAACACTGAGCATCACTGACTATTCTCAGGCACAACCTGGGTGATGACATTACAGAACATAAGTAAGCATATAAAAGCAACACTACAGTGAATGTTAGCATTAAAAGCATGCTTTACATAGTAAGCACAAGTATATATTGTCTGCATGCAAGTCTAAATTTAAAGTATTAAACAAAATAAAATTTAGCGTACTTCCCAGCTGTAGAGATTTTTGCAGAATGTTCAGATTTTTGCTTCATATTTTGGTCTGTTTCTTATAAAATTGTGGTTTTCTGACAAATCATTGGCAAATCATTGATGGTTGAAGTAAAAAAATAATGACAGACACTTGAGTTTCAGACTTCATACCCTTCAGAAAATTAATGCTGATTCTAAACCTGTTATTGTAGCAACTTTGTAAGTTTGTAAGAGTACTATTTAAAAAGTGTTAGTATTTTTGGGCCTTTGCCCCCCCCCCCCCCCCCCCCATTATTTATGGCTTTGTCCAGATTTCTTGCTCTAAGAGGTTGAGAGGTATGTAAAGATGAATTTGCAAAACTAAATGTTCATAGCTTTTGAAATGTCAATATTTCTGTCTCAGATTTGCAGCACATTATTTATATCTATCAGTCAGCTAAAAAGTATAACTTCATCATCTTCTACGAAGAAAAATGGGAAAAGTAGGCCAAGTACTGCATATGTGCTGACCATGTCCTTTTATCTATGGTTCCAGTGTTAAGAGTAAAGTACTAAAGCATTTCACATCCAACAGGGAAAGCAGATTTGTACAATACTACAAATATTAGATGTTTATGTGTGGCTATAGAAATAATGGATCAGATTCCAAACCTGTTTGCACTCAGGACAAAGCATCACCCCAACACAGATTCCAAAATACATGAGCAGTGTCCACTGGAAGCATGCTGCCTCAAGGTTAGCCAACCCAACATATTACCAGCATACGTAAAGAGATGGAGACCATGTTGAAGTAAACAAAATACCAATGTCCACAACTCAAGAATAAGTTGAGTAGTTATGTTTTCCTGCTGTTCTGTTAATCTGCTTTTCAACATCACTTCACAACATGCTATGTTAATGAATTATGTTAAGTATGCACTTTTTAGCACAACTGTAAACAAAACAATTGCTTATGGAGACCTCCGTTTAGTGTATAGGTCATGTGATAGACATCAAAAACTCAGGTGAGTAAGAAAGGACAGAGCAGGAGGTTCAGAGAGCTAGAGAGGTAAACGTACAGAAAAAAAGGAGTACAGCCAACATTAGAGTAAAGAAACATATAGCTGGACAAAAGATTGTATGGGGTTTGACTATAACAATAGCCCAAAAGGGGTAAGAAAAGACAAGAAGGTATAAATTAGTTCCATCTATCTTGTAAAGAAAATAAGGCAGACAATAGACTAGTAACAATATGGGGGGGTTTTTTTCATATTTGCTTTTCAAAATGGTTTCTACAAACAGGCAAACAATTTTGTAAAATAGCCATTAGCAGTTCCTCAGAAAAGGCTAATTTATTTGCCTTGTAAGAAGGGGAACACGTGGAGACCAATTTTGGATTTATCTATCCTCAACACTTATCTGGACATTCCAAAGTTCAAAATGTTGACGTTACAACAGCTTTTACCTCTGCTGGGCAAAGATCACTGGATGGTAACTTTAGATCTCAAGGAAGCTTACCTTCATGTGCCTATAAGACTAAGTTGCAGAAAGTATCTGCGTTTTCGAGCTGGAAATTCTCATTATCAGTTCTCTGCATTGCCCTTTGGCTTATCTACTGCGCCCAGAGTATTCACAAAGGTTCTGGCTCCAGTGATAGCTTACTTCAGGCTAAAAGGAATTCAAATCTATCCTTACTTGGACGACTGCCTGATTCTGGCTCAAGAAAAGGAAGACCTTCTACAGCATTTGGAATATGTCATAGCAGTGCTAAGATGCCTGGGGTATTCTGTGCCCGAAATAAAGTCCAGTCTAGTACCCTCTCAAGACATGTGCTTTCTGGGTGTGAGACTGAATACAGCAGCCCAGATGGCCTTTTTAACCCCGGACAAACAAAAGAATCTTTCCAGTTACTTCCATCAATTATCTCTTCAGTCCGGGCTGACTGCAAGGACAGTCCTTCAAGCCTTAGGGTTCATGGCATCTTGTATTCTGGTGCTTCCCAATGCCAAACTGCATATGAGGAAGCTACAATGGTATCTCAAAATCTATGGACACAGCACTGCCAGGATTTGGACACTGTCATTCAAATAATACCTTGCATTCAAAGGAATTTTTGTGGTGGGCTCAGGAATGTCACCTAAACAAGGGACTCTCTGTGACCCGGCCAGAGGCAAGTCAGATTCTAACGACAGATGCCTCAGACATTGCTTGGGGAGCTCATCTAGATGGAAAGTGGATACAAGACAAGTGGCCTGCCAGACTACAGCATCTACATATCAACATGAAAGAGATGTTAGCAGTCCAGTTTGCATTAATGGCTTTCAAGGAGTTACTTCTTCCAGGGCAGGTGTTGATTCTAACAGACAACACAACTGTCATGTGGTACATCAACAAACAAGGGGGACACATTCTTACCCATTGTGCAGGCAAGCAATGATTTTATGGGAGACTGCGCTCAGCTTGCAACTAACTCTTCAGGCAAGGTTTCTGCCGGGAGCACAGAACTCCTTAGCAGATGTGTTAAGCAGACAAATCATGGATCCCCACGAGTGGAAACTGGATCTTCATGTATTTCAAAAATTGACAGTGTCATGGGGAACTCAGACATAGATCTGTTAAGCTTCTCCACTAAACCACCAGCTGCCAAAGTTTTGCACGAAGGGATTTCATCACACAGCTTGGAAAGTGGATGCTCTTTCCTTCAGTTGGAAAAATCTTCATGTGTATGCTTTTCCACCTCTGCCTCTTCTCCCAAAGGTGCTTCTAAAGGTCAGACAAGACAAGCCAAGGATGATTTTAATAGCTCCAGATTGGCCTCGGCAGCACTGGTACCCATTACTGAGGAGTCTGGTAGGAAGCCTCCATGGCCTTTACCCTTGATTCCACACCTATTGTCTCAGAGGGACGGTCATCTGCTCAATGTCAAGCTTCAAACTCTTCATCTAACAGCCTGGCATATTCTGTTTTGAAAGACAGCAGGTCTCAACTTCCTCAACAAGTTTTAAATGTGATTATGGAAGCAAGAAGACCTAGTACAAGGAAAGTGTATGCATGAAAAATGGAAGAGATTTTTATTTTGGACTGCAGCAAAGAATTTGGAGATTTTGGAGCCTAATTTGAGTGTGGCTCTTCAATATCTTACTGAGTTATTGGACAAAGGTTTGTCTTTCTCTTCCATTAAGATTCATGCTGCAGCAATTTCAGCTCACTATGATTGTGACCCACCATTGTTTTCACATCCTTTGTTCAAGCAATTTCTTAGGGGGCAAAGAATATAAGACCCCACGTAGAGCTCCTACTCCTGCTTGGGATCTCAATTTTGTGTTGGAGAAACTTACTCTACAACCTTTTGAGCCTGCAGCTACTGCTGACCTGAAATACTTGTCTTGGAAGACTGCTTTTTTGTTGGCCATTACTTCTGCAAGAAGGGTTTCTGAGTTACAGGCCCTTATGGCGGTTGAGCCTTTTGATTTTTCATAAGGATAGGGTATCATTACGTACTAATCCTTCCTTTATGCCTAAGGTGGTTTCTAGTGTGGCTTTAAACCAAACTATTCATTTGCCTACTTTTTATGCAGATCCCCAAAATAAAGGGGAAAAGATTTTGCACACTTTAGATGTACACAGGCAATTGCATTATTATTTAAGCAGGACTAAGGATTTTAGACAGTCTCAGCAGTTGTTTGTTTCTTTTGCTTTGAGTTCGCAGGGCAAGCCTGTGTCAAAACAAACTATTTCTAGGTGGATTGGGTTTTGCATTGCATTTTGTTATTCCCATCATGGCAAAGAGATTCCAGCGGGGATTAGGCCTCATTCCACTAGGGCTACTGCCACTTCAACAGCATTTCTAAGGGGGGTGGCAACTAAGGATATTTTGGAGGCAGCTACTTGGAGTTCAGTGCATACTTTCTCTAAGCATTACCACCTTCCTCTCTACTCTAAGTCTAGGGCTGGTTTTGCCACAGCTATTTTGCAAGGCATGTTATCAGCTCCTGCTTCCTTATGATTTGCCAGCCTCCCTTACCTCTGCTTTGGGATTCTACCCAATAGTTAGGACTGCAGCAATGTGGAATGAAGAACATAGTACAGTTTTGTACCTACCATAAATGTAGATGTTAGGATCCACATTGCTGCAGTCAATTTACCTCCCTCCTTCCCCTCTGTGTTTAGGGGTGGTTGTGTAGGTGTGATTATATTCTGGTACCTTTGTATATATTATATATATTTTTGGTGCAGGTATGTTTGGTGTGTTTTGGTTTTGGCCTTGTCTTTTTAGGGTCTTCTGACATCTGGGGCAAGAAAAGACTGAGGATATGACGTCGGTCATGCGCATTAGTACCCTGACGTACTGACGTCAGTCTAATGCGCCGTGACCGACGTCAGCCATATACTTTGGTATTCGGGCCGACTGGACAGCGGACTACCCCAATAGTTAGGACTGCAGCAATGTGGATCCTCGAACATCTACATTTATGGTAGGTACAAAACTGTACTTTTCCTGCTGTTCTGTTTTGCTCATTGGTAATCTCTAAGCCTTTGCAAGATGAGTAAAGAAGCTTGTTTTTATACTACAAAATGTGATATCATATTTCATAGTTAGCTTGATACAAGCCATGTGTAGCGGGGGTGCAATGACTTCCTTGGGACTAATGATTGAGTATGAGGCATGCTGCAGCATAAGTCTTGACAGCACTCTTCCCAGTAAAGCACAGAGTGGTGGTCTAGCCCAAGAGTCTACCATTCTGAGCTACAGTTAACTGTCATCCAGTAAGAACTCAGTCAATTCTTTGTTGATTTTCTGCAGGGAACCACTGACACAAACAAACAAACAAACAAACAAACAAACATGTACACATACATACACTGTATAAGTACAAACTTGCATTGTAATATTTTTGTGTGTATGTGGTTGGGATGAAATCCCCAACTAATTTTGTTTGTAAAATTATTGTGTACAAATAAACAAATGCCATTTGAGAAAAAAACACTAAATCTGTACTTTATTGCAGTGTCAAGAGTATTTGTTGAACATTTTTCTAAGCTTCAGTTAATGCATTAAGCTTTCAAAAGATAATCAACCACCCTTGCAGGTTTTGATATCACAGACTGCTGATCCAAAATGAAATGAACGTTCATATAATGAAAGTTCTTTTCAACAAATGTTTTCAGACTTTTGAACTGAGCTGCTGAGTTCTGATATGCCACTGTAAGTGACAATATACTGATAGGACAAGTGACCAGTTTTGCCTGCACTGCACAGAAACCCTCTGATGTGACATGTTGTTAGCTTTTCCTGGGAGTCAGCTGTAATACCCAGCTCACAAACAGGTGACAAGAACCTTTCAGGCACAAGGAAAAGAAAAATAATTCTCTTCTGTTATTGAGCCTTGCCCTCTATTTTTTTTCTTAGATTGGAGTCTTCAGCAATTAATCTTTGCTGAATTGATTAAGAACAGGTTAAGATAATTACATGTCAGGATGATGTAGCCAACTTCCCAAGCCCAGCTTGGTGAAGGATATTGAAGTAAGAGGCATTCCTACCTGTGACTTCACATAGGAGGGATGTGTTCTATGATAAAGCATACAAGAAACATAAGAGTGTATAGTTTATTGGTTTGCTTGCATAAAACATTTAAAGTATTATTGAAACACCAAAATGAGACACTTGTTTGCCAACCAGCCGAATGAATGCTCTGTTGCTGGAAATTGTAGTGTAACTTTATAAAATGTAAAAGTAACGGAGCAAAACAGGTAGTAGCTTTTCTTAAAACACAGATGAAAAATTTTATAAAATGTAAAAGTAACGGAGCAAAACAGGTAGTAGTTTTTCTTAAAACACAGATGAAAAATTTATTAAATTTTTCATCTGTGTTTTAAGAAAAGCTACTACCTGTTTTGCTCCGTTACTTTTACATTTTATAAAGTTATACTAAAATGTTATTGAGTTTATATGTTTCTTGTAGAACAAAGAAAAGTGTAATAATCTCAAACATGCAAAGGTAGCAAGGATGAAAAAGGGCATTGGCCCTAAAGAGACCCCATCACTTTTCTTCTTTGATGAACTCATCTATTGTAGGCACCCTCTATTTTATATATATATATATATATATATATATATATATATATATATATATATATATATATATATATATATATATATATATATCTCCTTTTTCTTCTTTTTTTTTCTTTTTGAGACATTATCTTTCAATGTGTAAGTAAATCAATAAAGTTTAGTTTATGACACATAAAACAGAGACTGTAACTGCATTAGTTAAAAATTTTCCTGTTTGAGAATTCATGTTAGATTGTCTGATTTGAAGACTATAGATATATTTGAAATAACAGATGAGTTTCCATTTTTGGACAGCTTTTTATAGGAAGCACTATAGGTAATCACACTGGTTTCAGTACATCACTGGAAAAAAATCTGGATCTCCTTGACTCCACATGTCAGTGTGTCAGAACTGTTTGCCACAGAGTCTGACTTTATAAGATTCAGAGAAAAGAGAAAAGTGAGTTTTATTTTTGTTTTCTCTTGAGTTGTTATATAGTTTATGTCGAGTTTAGGGGTTTGGAAGCTTGTCATTGTATTGGGAATGCAAAGGCTTTTCTCCTGGAAAAAAATAGGATTGTTTATTTTTCATGCAACTGCAAGGGAAATTAGATGTTCTGTATGATTAGATATTTTCCCAACTGCTGAATCAAGTTGCTAAATATTTTATTGTGCTTTAAAGATGATTTTGCATTGCAAAAGTGAAGTTTACTTTTGGGTAGTAGAAAATGACATATATCTCATTCATGAGGCATACTTGCATTATTCATTTATTTACTTATTTTTGTTTACTGGGGTAGAACACTGAGCATCACTGACTATTCTCAGGCACAACCTGGGTGATGACATTACAGAACATAAGTAAGCATATAAAAGCAACACTACAGTGAATGTTAGCATTAAAAGCATGCTTTACATAGTAAGCACAAGTATATATTGTCTGCATGCAAGTCTAAATTTAAAGTATTAAACAAAATAAAATTTAGCGTACTTCCCAGCTGTAGAGATTTTTGCAGAATGTTCAGATTTTTGCTTCATATTTTGGTCTGTTTCTTATAAAATTGTGGTTTTCTGACAAATCATTGGCAAATCATTGATGGTTGAAGTAAAAAAATAATGACAGACACTTGAGTTTCAGACTTCATACCCTTCAGAAAATTAATGCTGATTCTAAACCTGTTATTGTAGCAACTTTGTAAGTTTGTAAGAGTACTATTTAAAAAGTGTTAGTATTTTTGTGCCTTTGCCCCCCCCCCCCCCCATTATTTATGGCTTTGTCCAGATTTCTTGCTCTAAGAGGTTGAGAGGTATGTAAAGATGAATTTGCAAAACTAAATGTTCATAGCTTTTGAAATGTCAATATTTCTGTCTCAGATTTGCAGCACATTATTTATATCTATCAGTCAGCTAAAAAGTATAACTATCATCTTCTACGAAGAAAAAATGGGAAAAGTAGGCCAAGTACTGCATATGTGCTGACCATGTCCTTTTATCTATGGTTCCAGTGTTAAGAGTAAAAGTACTAAAGCATTTCACATCCAACAGGGAAAGCAGATTTGTACAATACTACAAATATTAGATGTTTATGTGTGGCTATAGAAATAATGGATCAGATTCCAAACCTGTTTGCACTCAGGACAAAGCATCACCCCAACACAGATTCCAAAATACATGAGCAGTGTCCACTGGGAAGCACATGCTGCCTCAAGGTTAGCCAACCCAACATATTACCAGCATACGTAAGAGATGGAGGAAGACCATGTTGAAGTAAACAAAATACCAATGTCCACAACTCAAGAATAAGTTGAGTAGTTATGTTTTCCTGCTGTTCTGTTAATCTGCTTTTCAACATCACTTCACAACATGCTATGTTAATGAATTATGTTAAGTATGCACTTTTTAGCACAACTGTAAACAAAACAATTGCTTATGGAGACCTCCGTTTAGTGTATAGGTCTTGTGATAGACATCAAAAACTCAGGTGAGTAAGAAAGGACAGAGCAGGAGGTTCAGAGAGCTAGAGAGGTAAACGTACAGAAAAAAAGGAGTACAGCCAACATTAGAGTAAGAAACATATAGCTGGACAAAGATTGTATGGGGTTTGACTATAACAATAGCCCAAAAGGGGTAAGAAAAAGACAAGAAGGTATAAATTAGTTCCATCTATCTTGTAAAAGAAAATAAGGCAGACAATAGACACTCAGCTAAAGCAGAGTTATCATCTTATGCAACTATTACATGCCATAAACAGTAATTCAATTTAAAATTGAGCCTGCATGGCTGGAACTTCATAAATTAGTGCCACCCTTTTACCATTGTGGGTGCCAGGCCAGTGAGTTCTACACATTGTCTATTAAGTAGGATACACCAGATAAGCCAAGCGTGACCCTCCAGTTTATAGTTGCCTAGAAGATGGGTTGCTATTCCCAAAGATGGTTTTGAAATCAGGTATAGGTATAGCACATCCCATGGTGGCTTGTGCGGTTCCTCATTTGGATATATAAAATAGGGAACTGTGGAAGATATTTTTGGAATGACCTAGGTGAAATATAGCAACACAATTAATTGCATTGGAATCTGGCCCTTGAAGTTACAACAACAATTATGCACAATTAATTCTGAGGTTTGCATGCCACACTTTTTCAGCTTGTGTATGTCTGCATTCAGCACCTTTTAGGTTATGCATGCTAGTAAAGTTGTGTCCAAGCAAGTATGTGTGTCCTCATTCCTGTACTTTATTCCAAAAGTACAAGAATTACAATGATAGATTGTCCCTGTTGATCCTGAACCTGTGTGCAAAATTGGGGAAAAGGTGCTGTGGACTGATGGATGGATGATAGATGGAAGGGCTTTAGGGTAAATATGAATTGGTGTGCAGGAACAGAGCCCTTTATTTACCAAATTCCAGAAAGTACCCACAGTATTAAAATGTATGTACAAGTAGGACAAATCATGTTTTGAGCCTTACAGCTATGTTTTCAACACTGTTCAATAGGAAGGTGTAGTCCTTTTTTGTAGTGAATTCTATTGCCTGTGAACATTCATTTTTGGTTACATTTATATGCTACTAATTACCACAGATATGTTATTTTTCTTGCAAAAAATAGACGAAGATTGAAAAATTTTCTGTTACATTTGTGTTTTCATTTCTGTTTACATATAGCAGTTTCATTACCAGTCTCATCCTTCTTGCATTTATTTTTATGTGTCATATTAAGATTCATATGTCCTTCATCCATTCCTCATTGTATATTCCCCAGTTTCCCACATATATCTTATTGTGAGCATACTGTACCAGCTTTTCAGCTATTGTCATGCTACATCAGACTGTACAACATGAGTAGTGATTAATGGGTCTATATTAGTATGTCGACAAGGCTGTTCATTGAAAGCCCTTATGTCGACACATATAAAACGAAATCCCAAAATCTCTAACGGCAACAAAAGCGATTTTTTCCCCAGGGAAAAAAATCGCTGGGTCAACAAACAAACCAAACCAACAGCCCACATCCCCCCTACTTAAATATACTAACTCCGAGATCACACTGCAGTGCAAGAAACGGCAAATCCCGACAAAGGCCCAGTGATTTTTTTTCCCTGGGAAAAAAATCACTGTTGTGGCCATTCGAGATATTAGCATTTTGTTTTATATGTATCTATGTAAGGACTTTCAATGAGCAGCCCTGTCGACATGCTAATATAGACCCTGATTAATAAGATTAGGTGATGCTGGGTGTTTATCTGATCATCACTTACCCACTTGTTGTTACACACATTTAGTAGCAAACTGAATTGTCATTGATCTTTATCCCATAATATTTTGTTAATGGCTGATAGTGTGTGATGATGAGGCGCACAATATCATTACTAGTGTGAGGAAATGTGCCACTCAAACAGTACAGACCAATATATAGTCTTTGTACAGTAAATCACAGCTACATTCCCCATTTAACCATTGCACAGCTGACTTTGGTGTTAACTTTACACTGGCAGATGTCAAGGTATAACATACCTTTCTAATGAAACTCATGAGTGATGAATGATAAGGAGTCTTATTAGTTGGCATTTCCACAGTATAATAGTCCAGGGGAGAGTTGACTGAACAACCTGTCACTCCCCATAACTCTTTATACCCCATTTCCCTCCCTCATGCACATTTGGAAATGCATGACACTCTAGGCTGTATAGGGTGGTATTCCCTGACACTGGAAGGCCTCCACCACAATGTTATCCTGAATCTTATGGAAAATGGCTCAATGTATTGTTCGTGATATATAGAGTCACAAACAAATAAGTCTAGCACTCACAATTTTTGTCATTTTCACAGGCTCCACAGAATGGTATCCACAGCAAATAAAGAATGAGTGAAGCTCAGGTAATCTCAAGTAGTGTTTTTTATTCCATAACAAACTCAGCAGGCTGTAACAAACCCCACAAGCCTGATAGTCTGTGTAACCAGCTCTGCAGTAATCCAAAATAATGGTCTGGCAGTAACAAACTCTAAGGTCCAAAGTGGTAGTCTGGCTGTAGCAAACTCTGCAAACCAGTTTCATCCACTGGCATCATCAATGCAAAACAACAGGTAATTGTAGAGCTTGTTACACCCAGACTGCTAGGCTTGCTAAATTTGTTGCAGCCTGCTGAGATGCAGACTTTGTTACAGCTAGACTATCATCTTGGACTATTGCAGAGTTTGTTCCAGCCAGACTATCAGGCCTGCAGCATTTGTTACAGCCTGCTGAGTTTGTTATGGATTAAAAGCCACTATTTGGGATTATCTGAGCTTGACTGGATACCATTCTGTGAGGCGTGTTTATATCATAAAAATGGCGAAAATTGTGAGTGGTGGATTTATTTGTTTGTGACTTTTATATCTATTTTCGTGTACTTGTTTGGTCATGCGCTTACTGGTGTTGTTGGTATATATGTGTGTGTATATATATATATATATATATATATATATATATATATATATATATATATATATATATATATATATATATATGTATATATATATATATATATGTGTGTGTGTGTGTGTGTATGCATGTAAATGTATATATATATATATATATATATATATATATATATATATATATATATATATATATGTGTGTGTGTGTGTGTGTGTCATTAATCATGAGGCACTCGGGTTAAACTGCTTTTTTGTCTATTTTGGGTTAGAATTTTGTACAAATGCCAAAACTGTTGATTTTTTTATGTAATAATTGTGAAAGTATTTGACTGAATCTAATAAATTCCTCAAGTCTATGACATTTCTAAGCTAAAGTTTCATTTTGCAGCCTTGAAAAAGCTAGCTCTTTAGTAACATTATATACCAACAAGTCAGTTGTTATCATATCCCTGTAAGGCTATGCAGTTTATTTCACACTGTCATGTTTGGATTTAATTAAGACTGCTGAGCAGCAGTATATTATTTTAATCTGTTGCTATTTCATTTTGGTTTTCGCTCCTTATTGCCTGTCGCTTGTTATTAGTTGTTTCTTTTTTCCACTCACTGCGCTTTGTGATGGTATGACATTGCTTTGAGCTGGCTTCCTTAACAAAGTGACTTATTGATTAATGAATTAATGATAGATAACGTGAAAAAGCAGGGTGTGAGAAGTAAGATGAGATTATTTGTCTGCAAATCACTGCAGTGGATATAATAAATAACCGTTGTTATCTGACTGTTATGCATACTTTCGTATTTCCATTCATCTTTTTATAACTGAGTAAGTTGCACATCATGGAGGTGGAGCATCATGTGAAATGCTGAGGTATGTGTAAAAAAAAAGCTCTCACTCATTGAATGCACAACACTGGAAATGCTGCTCCCTGACTTAGGAATGGGGTATATTCCTGTTCTGGTATAAGAAACCCCAAACATTTGAATAAATTAAAACAGAGCAATGTTGTTAGTTATTCCTTAGCCATTATGAATTTATACAGCATTTCCATATTGCCAAAAAACAAATGAATTGTTGTATTATATCGTCAAAACCATAAGACTTGGAAAGTGCATTATGATATTAGCTGTAATGTTAGATGATACTAGAAAAAATTATCAGTTGTACTTGTACTGTAATTTGTACATCTTGAGACATAGTATGTTAATTATTCAGACAGGAAAATATTTTTAGTAAGTATTTCAAAAAGCAAGTGTCATCATGTGATAGCTGAGGTCTGGTTGAACAAGATTACTTTTAATAGTATTTAGTTAACCTCTAAATTTTCCAAGATATGGGAAGTAGTATGTGAACATTTAGAGAACATTTTTTTGTATTGTAATACATTATAATATTGGGTTATACCATATTAACCGAAGTCATTGTAATGAAAAGTTTTTTGTAGTTAAATAGAGTTAATGTTTCTACTTCATAAACAATAGTTTATATTCAAAAGATATTTGTTTGGTTGGTGTTCTTTAACCTTATTTTTCAGTAAAGGCTATACAGTTTAAGGACGTATGCAGGTTGTTAAGAAATGCATCTTCCCACAACTTCTCGGCATGAGCAACTTGACAACCTATTTCTAGTTAATGTGTGTTGGAACTTCATTTAGTTCATGTAGAGGTAGTGCTCTAGGCCATTTTGTGTATGTGATGGGTGCTTTATTGCTGATTTATTTCAATTATTATCTAAAAATCTGCATGTTGAAAGCAAACTTTCCTTAGTAATCCAGTTTCTTTGTACCTAAAATATTAATTACTGGTTATCTGCTGGGAACGTGGCCAACATCCAGGTAACTTGTTTTCAGAAAATCATTCTTGTCGACTCAGCGTACTTGTCTATGAACATCATAGCTTTGTCACGTTTGAACATCCTAAGCAAAGTTTATGTGGCATATTTTCATAACTTAGTGGGTTCCAGTGGCTTTAGCTCTGGTGCTGTGAGCTGTAATGTTCCATATGAGCCGAAGGTCCCATTGGATTACATTGGTATCTGTTGTGAACTATGCCGTCCATGTCCTTTGGGAGGTTGTAGCCCTTAAAGAATGGCTGATAATGCACTTCTTAATGACTTACTGTTTATTTTAAATGGGGTATACTCTTGCAGAGGTGTATTGCAATACAGTTTGTTATAGCTACATATGTATGACATTGTACTGAGTGATCACCAGCCTTAATTGTATCACCTACTATTACCACCAGTAGTACAGAAATATATGTTGCTTTTGCCTATCTGAATTATATTTTCCTGTCAGTCCTAGTTTTCTTGTAACTCATATGTCTCATGTGTTGTAGTTTAGGAAATGTCCCACTAAAAGATGGTAGCTTTTGTACTGTTCTCCACTGTCTAGTTAAAGTTCTAAAGTCAGTGTTGTACTATGCTTTGCAGCAAAACATTAAAAATGCAGATTCACACCTGGGAAAGGGGTATGTTTGAGTGAATCTAGATAACCCCAGTGGTGGAGTCTTTCAAATACCTTAGAAAGAAACTAATGTAATTACGGTAATGGTGTTACCCATCTCATATTAGTGTCCACGGTTTCAGGTTTCACCATCAGTAGACAGGTAGCCTTATCATCTGATGTTATCAAGTCTTCAGTCAGTCCTTGACTATGGGTTCAGTTCTGAGCCTCGGAACCAACTTGGCTGTTTACTTCAGCTTGCGCCCTCCAAACTCTTGAGCTAGGCTCTACCCATGATGCTCCTCTGTAAATTACCTCAGATCTCGTTTGACGCTTCGTGTGTCAGACTCTTTTCTACTGCTCTCAAGCTTTGGCTATATTTCAGTAAGGTTTTTAAAAAATTTTCCTTCAAATTTCTCTTTTAGGCTGTTTACCTCATTAGCATAATTATTTTTCTACCCACTCCTCTCCTTTTCTTCTCTGCAGTCTGTGTGTGCATGAGTGTCCTTATTATTTATTTATTTTCTACTATTAGTAGTTTCTGTCAAAGTACCATTGTTGGTACTCCCTCTTTTTTCCCCTTTGTTACCTTTTGAGGTATTGTCTAATACCATAGTTGTTATTTCTTTTCCTTTAATCCTGTCTATTAAAAAAAAAAAAAAAAGAGCTTACTTCTATCACTGTATGACTGTGTGACTGATACGGAAGGGAAAGTAGATTCACCTGTTAAATCTAAGGGCACTTCAGGTTTTAAAAGGTTTGAAAAGTGTCAGGGCAAAATGCCTAATTCAGATGCACATACTTTATGTGTGTACTGTCTAAGAAAAGTTAATTTACAAGAGAGTTGCTTGATTTGTCACAGTTTCTTTATGACAACTCTCACAGAACGTAAAAACAAATAAGTTTTAAAAGGATTTCTAAAATTGGACTTTGATGAGGCCATCTCTGGGTCAATACTGAAGCCAGTTTGTCTTCATCCTCTTCAGCCTCCTCTAGGAAACTTCCTTCTTCTGTTCCCAGTGTTTCAGAACCAGCAAAGAAGGCACCGAAACATTCCTTGGTGCTGACTACTTCCTTAGCACCGAAATCAGGACTTGGGACCGAACTTCTCGAATCTTCAGTCGACATTGGCTTCCTCGACTCCGTCGGCACCAGACAAACCAAAATTAATCCTGGTACCTAGATCTAGACACTCTCCATCTATTGACCCTCATATAGACAGACCACCTAGCCCCTTCCTCGATGTCATACCCCCTAGGTCTCCTTCTACAGTATTGGTTCAATCTACTAAGAGTCTCTCCAAGGCTGACATCATGAGACTGGTGATCAGCTCCTAGCGGTGAGAGGATTGTCTTTTGATGTCCTTCTATTTCCTTGTTGCAGTATAAGAGTGTGGGATTCTCCACCTCAGGTGACCCAAACATCGGCTCCTATACAAAAGCTTAAGCCTGGTTGCTGTTGGTGTATGGGACGTCCCATGTAGGGCCAAACCTGGAGCCTTAAATGTGATGTCTGCACGCACAGACCTCAGAACTTTTCTGCCACAGTCAAATGTCAGATTGCTCACATCGCTCCTCTACCTATCAAGATATCTAAAGCTAAGTACCCCATTGGGGAATTCTTTCAATTACTATTGCTTGAGCTTGGTTTGCTTGTTCATTTTAGCCAATGTCCTCTAAGAAGGGTAAATGCTAATGTGGACATTATGGCAATCCTACAGGAATTTCTGGAATCAGCTACCTCTACCTCCACCCTTCCTCCTTCCTAAGCTGTGATACTCTCCCACACTAAGAATACTGCAACATGGGAGTAGAAGGACATACAATGGTTGTGTAAAATCTTACCATAACCATAGATGCCCTTCTCTTCCATGTTGCAGTATTCCTTCCCTCCCACCTATCCCCCTGCATGCCTTTTCTCCTGTGTGTGGAGCACCACCTAGACTATAGCCACACTGGGCACCCAATGGCACTTTGCACTTCTGGAGGACTTGATTTGGTTCTACCTAGTACACTGTCCGACTGGGCAGTTAGTTCTGAGGTCTGTGTGTGCAGACGTTACATTAAGGCTCAAGGTTTATGGCCCTGTGTGTGACATCCCACTCACCAACAGCAACCAGGCTTAAGCTTTTGTATAGAAGCTGACGTTCTGGTCACCTGAGGTGGAGAATCCCACACTAAGAATACTGCAACATGGAAGATAAAGACATCTATGGTTATGGTAAGATTTTACACAACTATTCTTTCCTAGCTAACCCAGTGTCGGATTCTCTTCTTCTACACACCACCATTTCCTACTCTAACTTCTATTGAGACTTTGGAGCCCTCAGTTCTGACACTCCTAGCACTGACCGCTTCCGTTCTGGTAGCAACTTCGTCTCTGGCATCAAGAGCCACCTTGAGTTCCTCCGGCCCTTCGGCACTGGAAGTCTCCCAGGATTGATCTTCTCTGGTTGGGTCTGAGGTGCATGGACTAGTTTCCTTAACTTCAGAGCCATCCATGTCCCATGGTGCTTTGGCCTTTATAGGATTGGCCCAAGCTTCTGTTTTGGGGGTCGCCTCCTCAGTGCGGGGTGTGACCCTGGTTCCAAAGGAGTCTGTTTTGGTTCCGAGCTCCCATCCCTATACAGAGGGGAGCCAGCCTTCCGAGTCATGGAGGAGGCTTTGTCCACTGGGGACTCACAGTCTCTCCCATCCCAGTTGGGACAAATTTCCACATCTCTTCAACATGAGCTGCCATCTGTCTCATGCGTAGGAAAGAGGGAACAAAAGTCCCAGGAAAACCTCACTTTGGTGGTTTCTTCTTTGGACACTTCTCCGGAATATTCCCTTGAGGAAGTACCTGCAAAGAAGAAGTGCAAGAGGAAGCACTTAGGCTCCCCGGAGGAGTCTTTCACCGAAGATACTAATTTTTTGATGTAGGGGAAGGTTCTCCCAGGTCAGCCCCTGATGATGCTTCCTTTGGGGACATCCTAGAAGTCCTGAAACAGAGGAGTGGCTGGTCTTTCATCCAACCTTCCTTGGAGTAGTTGGTATACCTGGAAGCTTTTTGTGCCCAACCCTCTACTCCTTGGATCTCTCCACCTGCTGATGATCTTATTAAACTGATTGCTGAGTGGGCATGGAAGATCCCCTACTCCATCAAGCCAATTCCCAGGAGGCCTGATCGAATCCTCTCAGCCCCTATGGATGTGCCACACTGGTCCAAAGTTATACCCATTGATGCCATGGTGATAGTAGTAGCCACGAAGAAAAAACTTGCTGAAGAAAGTCCGACTATCCATCCTCCTAACAAGGAGTCTAGGACTTTGGATATGTTTGGGAAGCATGTTTAACTAGGCGCCATATTCGATACACCAGCTGACACACACATCCTACAGAAAGGCCTCACTGAAATGGACAACTGGTGCCGGAGTCATGGCCTTAAACTAAATGCCAAAAAATGTATAGCCATCCCCTTTGGGAAAAACAAAGTGCCCACAAATTATTACATAGGCTGTAACCCACTGAGTACGGAAAAAGTAATCAGAGACCTGGGGACCCAAGTCGATAGTGACCTCTCATTTGACACCCACGTTGCCAAAGTGGTTAGAAAGACTTTCTACCTTGCCCACCTTATCATGAAGGGATTCACATCCAGATCAAAGGAGGTCATTGTGCCCCTGTACTCCTCCCTTATCAGGCCCATGATTGAGTACAATGCCCCATTTGGTATGTACCTCACCCAGCACTTGCAACAGCTAGAGAGACCCCAAAAGTACCTCACCAAGAGGATCAAGGGTCTCCAACATATGTCATATGCTGCCAGACTAAAGAAACTCCAACTCTATTCAGTAGCATACTGCCTACTCAGAGGTGATCTGTGCCTGACGTACAAGGCCATGTCCAATCAGGAATTGATGGACATGCTCCACCTCAAAAATCCAAATCCATCAGAACCACGAGAGCTAAAGATTTGAACCTCAGCACAAATATGAATAGGACATGCTGGAGGGACAGATTCATAACTCAGAGGCTTCCCATACTCTGGAAGAGAATCCCAGTTCATGTTAGGCAGAGCCCCTCACTGACTCTCTTCAAGAGAAATCTTGACGAGTGGATGGGAGATCGTAGGTTTACCCCAGGGGTCATCTCTGTGTCACTACTAGACAGAGGCACAGTAAACTAATTCTATTATGTAAAGGGGTCTTCACTGTGTCACTACTAGACAGAGGCACAGTATTCTAAATCTATTCTGTACACTTTTGTACCATTACATGTGGTGGCGAAAGCCACATCACTATGGCTAGGCTTATAAATGTCCCAGGGCAGATAGCCTAGTACCAAACTATGAAACTATGAAACTATAATGACCTTTGCTGTCAGGTCCTTGAATTATATGGTGCACTTTACAAGGTTACAGAGGGATCTGATCAAGGAGCTCTTGGATGCCCTCTCAGGAACAGTGGCTGAAGGGGTATGGGACAAAGTTACCTCTCAGCTAGCAACCCTTGATGCAATTTCTAACTTGCCCATGAAGCTGATTGCACACTCAGCTGAAGGGACGACTAGAGCAGCAGGTTTATGTATAGCCATTAGAAGGTACTCCTGGGTGTGCTTGTGTGACTTTGTGGAGCCATTTAAAGCATCATTCATCAACACTCTGTTTGACGGATCTACCATTTTTAATCTTAAGGTATAAGACACACTATCCAGATGTGAAAAAGATGGCAAGACCCTTTCTGCTGTAGGCGTACATTTCTCCGCTCCTCAGTGGCCTTACTCGAGGAACCATAGAAGTGGGAGACTATGGTTTAAAAAATCCAAAGGACCTTTCTTGGATTCACGCGGCAAAGACTTTCCCCGGGACAGAGGGGGAGGTAATGGAAGACACCACCCCAGAGACAGAAATGGACCACTAAACCAAGGGTCCAGAGAACCTTTCTCTGATATTTCCTATCGGCACCCCTGAACCAGGGACCTGATTGCCCTCCTGTGGAGGCAATCAGGGGGTGACTTTCTGTGCACTAATCCACCTGGCAACTATTAACTATGGACAAATGGGTGCAGAGAATAATATTCAAAGATTATGAAATCCCACTTTCATTACCAACAGTCACCCAGAAAAAACTCCCAGTTGTTTCCACCCAGTTACAGGGAAGTAGCAGTCCTAGAAATTCAAAACTGCTCAACAAAAGAGTCATCCAAAAAGTCCCACCAGACCAAACATGATCCGTGTTTTACTCAAGGTTCTTTTTAATGCCCAAAAAAACAGGGGACTGGAGACCCATCTTGGATCTCAGCCAGTTCAACAAGACAGTTCAGCGAACCAAATTCTGGATGGTCTTGGTACAGTTGATACTTCCATTCTTGGAAAAAGGTGATTGGATGTGCTGTATAGACCTCCAGGATGTGTCTCACCATATAAAAATGGACAAACACTCCAAGAGGTTCCTGCGCTTCTGGCTGGGAGCCAGTCATTTCCAATTCAAAGCATTGCCCTTTGGATGCACTACAGCCCCCAGGGTGTTTGCCAAATGCATAGAAGTGGTTGCAGTTCATCTTAGGCTGCAGGGCATTCGAGTTTTTCCATACCTCGACAACTGGCTCCTCACTGCTACCACCAGGTGTCAGTTAGAATGGGATAGAGATTATACTCTGCACCTCTGTGCATCTCTAGGTGTAGCAATAAATTTTGAAAAGTCAAACTTACAACCTTCTCAGCAGTTAGATTTCATCAGAGCTTGCTTAGACACTGTTACAGGAATTGCTTCTCTTCATCCAGAAAGACTACAATGCATCAGATCCAAAGTCAGACAAATTCTAAGAAGTAAAAGAGTTCCAGCAAAATTAGCCCTAAAAGGATTAGGCTGAATGGCAGTGACAATAACTCTTGTCCCCTTAGCAAGATATCACATGCGAATCCTGCAATGGTTACTTGCATCGCAGTGGTCTCTGATGAACGAGCCAGTGCCTTATCTAATCGTGGTTACAAATCACTGCAAACAAGATCTTTTGTGGTGGCTCCACTCTGATCAAATTCTCTTGGGACGACCTTTCATTCTTCCCCAACCCCAAGATGCAGTAACTACAGATGCTTCTCAGATAAGGTGGCTGTGGGGGGTATTATCTGGGAAGAAATGTCCAAGGCATGTGGTCCCAAGTAGAAGCCAACTTGCATATCATTGTTCTAGAGATGAGGGCAGTGCTGTTAGCTTTGCAAGCATTCCAGGATGCCCTTCCTCTAGCAGAACTATTCTCATGCCTCATGAATGGTCTCTCAATCCTGTAGTGGTGAACAAGATTTTTCATCACTGAGCCGGTGATCTTTTTGCCTAACCTTTGAACAACCAGTGCAAAAGTTACTTTGCCCCAAACCCCCTGGGGGAGTCACCCAGAGATGCCCTCCTTCACAACTGACCCCCTGGTCTTCTCTATGCCTTTCCTCCAACTCCCCTGATATTGCAGTTTCTAAAGAAAGCCAAGAGGACAGAAAACTCAGTAATCCTCATTGCCCCCTTCTGGCCTTGACAGGTTTGGTTTCCCTTCCTCTGGTCTCACCTTCTTTGGAAACCATGGATTCTGGACCCAGTTCCAGATCTGCTGTTTCATCCAGAAGTCATGGTTCATCTTATTCTCCCAACATCTCAAGCTCACTGCGTGGCGTCTCCAATTACCGTGATTGGCAGGCATCCTTCCCTATCCTCTCCTGTCCAACGAATTATTGCGGCTCATCACAAACCTTCAACTAGGAAACTTTATCAAAGTAAATGGGAAAAAGTTGTGAACTGGGCCCTTAACAACAAACTTGATCCATATTCGAGCCTGGTTTATAAGGTTTTGGATTTCTTAGCTAACCTCTACCAATCTTGTTCTTCTGCATCAACAATTAAAGTTCATCTAGCGGCAATCTCAAACTTTCATGTGGGATTTGTTGGCTCATCTCTAATGTCACACAAACTCTGCAAAAGCATTTTTAAAGGGGCTCCTGATGTTATGACCTCCACTTAAAGAACCACTTCCTCCTTGGGATCTAACATTAGTCATACAGTCCCTTACTCTGTCTCCCTTTGAACCATCAGCAACTAGTGACTTCAATTTTTTTCTTGGAAAACTTTTTGGTGGCTATTACATCTGCCAGAAGAGTATCTGAACTTCAGGCTTTATCTTGCAAACCTCCCTACTTAATATTTCACAAGGGTAGGGTTGCCCTTAGGACCAATTCATCCTTTTTACCAAAGGCAGTTTCAGAATCTAATATAAATCAGACACTTCAGTTGCCAGTTTTCTTCTGTAATTTTACCAATAAACAGGAGTATTCCCTTCATTAGCTAGATATCCACAGGCAACTATGTTTTTACCTTCACAGAAGAAAGGATTTCATAAAGTTTTGCCAATTACTTGTTGC
Source organism: Protopterus annectens (assembly GCF_019279795.1). Classification (NCBI taxonomy): domain Eukaryota; kingdom Metazoa; phylum Chordata; order Ceratodontiformes; family Protopteridae; genus Protopterus; species Protopterus annectens. The sequence goes on along the minus strand of NC_056748.1, from coordinate 787,456,733 downwards.
ATTTTCTTCTCTGTCTTTAGGTAATCCAGTTTCAAAGGTTACCTTGGCAAAATGGCTTAGAGACTGTATTACTTTTATCTGTTAGTCGAAAGGGTTCCAACTTCCAAGCCCAGTTAAAGCCCATTCAACTAGAGTGGTGGCAACGTCTGCAGTTTTTCATGCCAAGAGCATCCCTGGATGGTATTTGTGTAGCACTCATTACAAATTGGATCAGGTCTCAAGGGGACGACATCATTTTGTTCAATGGTGCTAAGGAATATCCTTCCGTGAGACCTCCCAAGACTAAAGTAGCTGTGGACTCTGTCCCACAGTCAATGACTGAGTGAAGATTGACAACATCAGATAAAGAAGTTATGTCTTACCATAATGTTCTGTGTCGTCGATCTTCTCTAATCCTTGACATCCACCCACCAACCCCCATCCTGAGTGTCTTAGTGGATTGAATTTTCCAAGAACTGGCTTTGTCATAGTGACACATATCTGGTCTCTATTTATATTTTTACTTCTTATGTGCCACTAATTTAGGCAAACTCAACCTGAGGTAATTTACAGAGGAGCATTATGGGTAAAGCCTAGCTCAAGAGTTTGAAGGACGTGAGCTGAAATAAATGGCTGAGTTGGTTCCGAGGCTCGGAACTGAGCCCACAGTCAAGGATTAGTGAAGATCGACAACACAGATGGAACGTTATGGTAAGACATCATTTCTTTTTTTTTCGATTATGTGGGTGTTCATTGTTTCAGGTTCGATGTTTTAAGAGTAGACAAACTTGCCAGTCAGTAATTTAACATTATTTATTTATGTATTTATTTTAGTTTGCTTTTGTTAACCAGGAAAGTCTGACCTGGCAATCATTTATTTTTTTAGTGGAGGCTCAAGAAGAAAAGCTCCACATAGAATAAACATTCACGTAAATGTCTTGTTTTACAGTTAAGACTTGATATTGAATTTAAGACAAACCCAAGTTAAACTATAGAACTATATGAATTGCAGATAAAAGTTTACATTTTTCAGGAAGAATATTAACCATGTAGATCTTACATAGTTGGCTTACATGGTGACGTGATTGTTTAAGCAGTGAGATTGCAGGGTTCAGTAGAGTAGCAGTTAGGTTATCTAATTAGAGTGATAACTGAAAATATTTACATGGATTTTAATAAAGGGGGGATAAACAATTGAATAAGCAGTGTGCTGTACACCTATATTGGTTGTAAACAATACATTTAAAAGTTTGGTATTAAGAAGCTGTTCAAGGTGATAAGAGAACACGTAACATAGATGGAAAAAAAGTGTTTATAAGCTGAAAATGTATGGTAGTAGAATTTGCTGTATAGAAAGTGAGAAAAAGGGAATATGGTTTATATGTGGGGTAGAAATATATAGATATTGAGTTAAGTGTCTGTATGGGGATTATACGGATGGACTTTCCCTGGTTTGGTACATGAGCAAAGACAGCTTTTATGATGATAGTGGCTAAGCTGAGATTTGAAATTGGGTAGTTTATCAATTTGTTTGATTTAAAGAAGAATATTTTTCCAGAGTTTGGAGACATAGGTAGAGAATACAGAATTTCCTGCAACATTACTAGATTTGGTTACAAGGAGCAGGGATTTGTTACTGCATCTTAGGTCTTTATTAATTGAGTAAAACTGAAGTATATTTTGGAGCATGGGGCATCTATCTGGCATGTAAACAAGTTTATGGGCAGTGATTAGTTGGGCATGTGTTAGGTAATGAGGTAATTCGAGCCAATTTAGTTATTTTAGGGCAGTACAGTGATGGATTTTATATGGTGCATTTGTAGCAAATATAACAATTTTATTGTAGCATATCTTGAGTTTTGATTTCACAGTTTGTTTAGGTTAGTAAATATTGGAGAGGCATATAGCAGTGTTGGGAGGAGGTAGGATTTGGTAATGGATTGTCTGGTAGAATCAGTTAGACAAGGTCTGACCCTGTAGAGGGATCCTAATTTCAGATGAGCATTTTTAATGATTCGAGATAGGTGGTGGTCAGACTTTAGTTTAACACCAATTCGTACACCTAGTAACTTGGTTTGAGAGACTAGTTTTGTTTTGGTCTTGTTGAATGAGTAAATGTGGAATGTGGACTTTTGTTCCAAGTGTTTCTTGGGAGTAAAAATCATTAATTTACTTTTGTTTGGCTTCAGGAGTAAATGGTAGTCTTTTAGCCAGGATTTTATTGTTGTTAAAGAGAGTTGTGTTCATTCTTGAAGCCTGAGGGGGGTCTGTGCAGAGCAGGTGATTGTTGAATTGTCAACATGTTGTACTATGGAGGCAAGATTTGTTGCAGTATGTAATCTATTTGTAAAGATGTTGAAAAGGAGAGGGGCATGTATAGATCCTTGTGGTACTGTTACTGGCAGTAATGGGCAATATTCTTGTTACCATTTGACAACTTGCTGTCTGTCAAGTAGGTAGTCATGGCACCATAATGAAGATGACTAAGACCAACTGTGGATAGTTCAATGAATAGTTTTTGGTGGGAGATGGTGTCCAAAACGTTTTAAGTCAATGAAGATGGAGGAGACCAAATTGCCTTTATTTCTATTTTGATTGACAAAGTCAGTGACGCTAATGAGGGCAGTTGCAGTACTGTGGCTTTAACGAAAACCATGTTGTGAACTGGTTATCAAACTATTGGTGGTGAGATGATTCATGAGTTGGGTATGGATACATTTTTCTAGTATTTTGAACAGGGGAAATAGATTTGCTACTGGCTGTAATTTGAGTTTCCTCTTTTATGTAGGTGAATGATATAGGACATTTTCCATATAGCAGGGATGTAGTTTTCTGTTATTGAACAGTTTATTAAGATATATAGAGGGTAGGCAAGCATGTCTAGTTAGGTATACAGACAGTAATTTATCAGCTGCTGAGGTAGTAGTTTTGAGTTTGTGTAGCAGTTTTCAAAGAGGTTTGGACTGACTTAAAAGTAAAGTCTTTGGTGTTGTTGCATGTTGGCACAGTAGTGCAAATTGGAATTTTGGTGGATTGGTGAAAGGATGGAGTTTGTGAAGTAAGTGTTGAATTGTGCTAATATATTCTCATTATTGTTAGTGGTTTTTGGAGTTAGAGTGGTGGACTGGCCTGGATGAAGAAGCTTTTTTTATGGAGTTTGAAAAAATGCTAAGATTTTTTTTGGTGTTTCATTTTGGATGCTAGAGTAGTAGGACCTTATCCTTTTTGACCTGATGTTTAGCTTGGTCTCCAAGTTGCCTGTAGTTTTGGGAAAATTCTTTGATATTAAGTTGTCAATCTCGCCTTCATTCTTGCTGGATGGGTTCGGAGCCGATCCTCGGCACTTGCTAAGCTCGAGAGCTAATTTTACCAGCTTGAGGCAACCCTATATCCCATGATGCAAGGCGGAGACTACCCAGATCTCGTTTGCCACTTCGCTAACGAGGTACCTTCTTTTACCAGCTCTAGGTAAGTGAATAGTTTTGAGACTTTTTGTCTACCACCCTTTAAATTTATATATATAATTGTTTTTTGTTAACTTTAACGACTTACTTTAACCCTATTCCCGTCAGTGATCCCTTTTTTTTCGAGTATTTTATTCCCTTTCCCTAGCTTAGGCCTTAGGCCTTCCCCTCCCTAAATTTTTTCCTGTCAGGGATTGTTTGTGTATGACTGTGTGTTATCCCTGTTTATTTTAAATTGTTGGATTGAGTGTGTTTGTGTGTGTTACTGTATTGTGTTTCCTCGACACAGTTATGTCGAAGGACACTAAGGTCTCAGGCTTCAAGAAGTGTGACTTGTGCTGTCAGAAGATGTCTCTGACAGACAGTCACACTTCTTGTGTTTATTGCCTGGGACCTTTGCACCTGCAGGACTCTTGTCTTATCTGTCATGCCTTCAGCCCAAGAGTTCTGCAGAAGCGAAGAAATAAGCTGATATTAAGGGGCTTATTAAAGCCCGAGAGCTCCCCGACTAAGTCGGCGCTGGGGAAGCCCTCGAAACCTGTTAAGCCTTCGACTGAGACTTCCAAGCCATCGGCTTTGGGTTCACCCTCACCAGGGTCGAGATCGGCTCCGGCTGGAGCCGATCCTTCCACCTTACCAGTCTCAGTATCGGCTCCATCCGGCGCCGATACTGCCCAATCCAGACATTCAGTGTCGGCTCCAGCTGGAGCCGATGTATCTTCGGCTCCATTGGCTCCATCACTCTCAAAAAAGAGATCTCGATCCCCTTCAGTGGAATCCATACATTCGGCTCCGAGGTCACCCTTGCTCTCGGAGCAGAGCCATCGAAGCCGTTCTTCTCAGTCATCCAGGCTGTCTGATCACGATCTCGAGAGAGTGGTGATAACTATTAAAGTCTCAGGCATTGGCCCAAATACGCCATAGCCCATCTCAACAAACGGTAGCTATTTCACATCCACCAAACATTCCTCCTTCGACTCTCTTACAGAGCTCGGAGCCGGAGCTCCTTGGAACCGGCTCCGTTTTCCTCCTTGAGACCTTCATTGGAGGGATCCGGGCGTCTGGTCTCCCTCATCGGCTCCGAGGGGGCGAGTGGCATTGGACCCTTGTCCGACCCCGTTCTCCCTCTCGGAGCTTCAGCATTGGTGAGCTCGGCCCCGACATCTGCCTCGGAGCCTTCCCTCTCAGTGAGGCCTGGGGTTCCTATCTCTTCGGAGAGGGAACTTTCTTGTCTCTCTGACGGGGGAGCCTTCGAGGTGATGAGGAGTGTACTAGCCCCTGGGCTTAGTCAACGGACAGTTCCATCAGCTCCTCCCACTACAGTGCCTGCTGACGTCTCTTCTCACTCTCTTGCTCCCGGACCCAGAGATCCAACGCCTCAGGTTTCCCCATTGGGAATATCTTCCTCTTCCGAGGCTTCTCCTGATCCTTCAGGTGAACCCCCATGTAAGAGGACATGTAAGAGGAAACCTCTAGACTCCCCTGAGTCTACTACATCAGATACTGACATGGATGAGTCAGAGGGATCCCCAAGGTCCTCCTCTGAGGATGTCTCATTCTCAGACATCCTTGAACTCCTTAAACAGAGGGGGAACTGGCCCTCCCTTAATCCTTCCGAGGACGAGTCAGTATACCTGGAGGCGTTCGGATCTCGACCCTCCATCTCCTGGGTGTCTCCGCCTTTCGACCCTCTTATGGAGGTAGTGGCTCGGAAGGTGTGGATGGCTCTGGATTCGGTGGAACCTATCCCTAGGAGGCCTTCAAAATTTATTACGGCCCCACAAGATAGACAATATTTAACAAAGGGTGTCCCAGTTGATGCAATGGTGGTGGCTGCTGCCACCAAGAAGGAACTAGCTGATCCTTCAGTACCTGTCCATCCTCCTAACAAGGATTCTAGGACTATGGACAGGTATGGCAAATGGATTTTTTCTTCAGCGACTTTTGCCATGAGATCGCTGAACTACTTATGCCACTTCACCCGCCTTCAAAGAGATGTTCTTAAAGAGTTGGGAGAAGTTTTACAGGATCCGTCGGCTGCTGGGTCTCAGGATAAGATTAGCTCACAGCTAGGAATCCTTAACTCCATTGTTAACTCCTCCATGCGGCTCATTTCTTATGCAGCCGATGGAGCGAGTAGGGCCGCAGGCACAGGAGTGGCTTTAAGGCGTCAGTCCTGGATGCGGCTTTGTAATTTTGCAGACCCCTTCAAGGCGTCCTTCACAAACTCCCCCTTTGATGGGTCGACCTTGTTCGTACCTCAAGTGAAAGACACTTTGACTAGATGTGAACAAGATGGCAAGACTCCTTCTGCCCTAGGAGTCCGTTTCTCCACCCCTTCAAGACCTTACCCCAAAGGACAGAAGGGAGGGAAAATGTGGTTCCGCAAATCTCAAGGAGTCACGCCTGACGCACGAAGTCAGTTTACCCCCAGAGGCAGAGGGGGTAACAATAATAGACGCCACCCTAGGGGCAGAGGTGGTCCGCAGAATCAGGGTAGCAGAGAGCCTCTTTCTGACAAACCCTTCTAGCATCCCTGAGATGTTGCCCGATTGTCCGCCTTTGGAGGCAGTCAGGGGAAAATTATCGCTGTACCAAATAGCCTGGCTTTCACTTTCTCAAGACAAATGGGTACAGTCAATTATATCCGAGGGTTACAAAATTCCCTTTATTCAAACCCCAATTCAATGAAAGGGAACCCTTCCAGACGTTCCACCCGGTCTAAGGGAACTAGCAGTACTAGAAATATCAAAACTGCTAGTAAAAAGAGCCATCCAGCCAGTCCCAGAGGACCAAATAGGATCCGGAATCTACATAAGGTTCTTTTTAGTTCCAAAAAAGACAGGGGACTGGAGACCAATATTAGATCTGAGCAAACTCAACAAGTTTGTAAAGAAATCAAGATTCCGGATGGTCACGCTTCAGTCCATTCTGCCCTTTCTGGGCAAGGACAATTGGACGTGCTCGATAGATCTTCAGGATGCGTACTACCACATAAAAATTCACAGGCGCTCCAGAAGATTTCTCCGCTTTCGGCTGGGGACCAGTCACTTCCAATTCAGAGCCCTGCCCTTTGGACTCACTACAGCCCCCAGAGTGTTCACCAAATGTATGGCAGTGGTTACGGCTCACCTGAGATGTCAAGGATTCCAGGTGTTTCCATATCTAGACGACTGGCTCCTCACTGCCACCACCAGGCATCAGCTTCTCCAAGCCAGAAATTACACCATTCACATTTGCAGAGGTCTAGGAATTTCTATAAATTTTGAAAAATCTGCCTTGTCGCCTTGTCAATCTATTACTTTCATAGGTGCAAGATTGGACACCGTACAACTTTCAGCAAAGTTAACAGACCAAAGGATCTTGGACATTCAAAGACAAGTCCAGGTGATTCTTCTCAGCAACAAAATTCAGGCCAGATTTGCTCTGAAGGTATTGGGTCTTATGGCGGCCGCTATAACACTTCTTCCCCCTTGCCCGCTTTTACATGCATCTTCTACAATGGATGCTATTCACCCAATGGTCTTTTCAACAACTTCCCATGCGTCACGAGATCATAGTAACTCCAACTTGCAAAAGGCATCTGACTTGGTGGATATCGTCCCCTCAAATCCATCAAGGCAGACCTTTTGTTCCTCTTCCCCCGGTTGCCACAGTTACATCGGACGCCTCCCTGATCGGGTGGGGGCATTATCAGGGCAGAATGGTCCATGGCACTTGGCAACCTTTCGAGTACCATCTGCACATAAATGTTCTGGAGATGAGGGCGGTGCTTTTAACGTTGCAAGCCCTCAACGACTCTCTTCCCCTGGGAACTATTGCAGTCCAAACGGACAATATGTCCGTAGTGTGGTATATAAACAAACAGGGCGGAACCAAGTCCTATCCACTGTGTCGAGAGGCTCTCAGACTTTGGCAATGGGCAATCTCCTCTCACCGGTTTCTGATAGCAATGCACATCCCCGGGAAATCCAACATCATAGCGGACAGATTGAGCAGAGCTATTCTCATGCCTCACGAGTGGTCTCTCAAACAATCAGTGACGGAAGAGATTTTTCAGAAGTGGGGCCTTCCTTGCTGTGACTTTTTCGCTACACCTCAAAACAGCAAATGCCCAGACTTCTTCTCTCTCTTCCCCCTTCCAGGCCATCCCCCCAGAGACGCTCCAACCCAAGATTGGCCCCGGGGACTTCTTTATGCTTTTCCCCCTTTTCCACTGATACCTCAGCTAATTCAGAAAGCAACCGCCTTGAGAGCCAAGTTGATTCTCATTGCCCCTTATTGGCCTCGACAGATATGGTTTCCTTTCCTACATCATTATGTCTTGGTACAGCCATGGCATCTGGACCCGGTTCCAGATCTTCTGACCCACCAGTCAGGTCAACTGCACCAATCCATACCTTCTCTCAACCTCACTGCTTGGTTGCTCCACTTCCATCCTTAGCCAGGCTTCCTATGATTTCTAATCCCGTACGGGATATCATAGTAACTTCCCTAAAATCTTTTACCAGAAAGATTTACACTAGTAAATGGCGACGTTTCTCTTTCTGGGCAAAAGCTAGGAACATAGACCCCTATACTGCTCCAATTCATTAGGTATTGGACTTCCTAGCTGAGATTTTTCATTCAGGATCCTCTTCTTCCACAGTGAAAGTTCAACTGGCAGCCATTTCAAATTTTCATATAGGCCTTTTGGACCACAACATTATGTCACATAAACTTTGCAAGGCATTCCTTTGAGGTATCTTTTTATTGAAACCTCCGATTAGAGACCCCCCACCACAGTTGGATCTAAATTTAATTTTAACATCCTTGATTCTTCCCCCGTTCGAACCTGCAGCTGCCTGTTCTTTGAAATTGCTTTCTTGGAAGACACTTTTTCTAGTTGCCATTACTTCTGCCAGGAGAGTATCTGAGCTTCATGTTCTCTGCATTCGTCCTCCCTATTTAATATTCCACAAAGATAGGGTATCTCTAAGGACTAATCTGTCTTTCTTACCAAAAGTGGCATCGCAGATGAACCTAAATCAATCCATTGATCTTCCAGTATTTTTCCTGAATTATTCTGATAGAGCGGAACAAAAGTTACATTGTCTTGATGTTCACTGCCAGCTCAGATATTATCTGGACAAGACTAAAATTTTTAGGAAATCTGATCAACTGTTTCTATCCTATGCAGAGAGCAGGAAAGGCCTTCCAGTTTCCAAGGTAACTTTATCTAGATGGCTGTCTTCTGTGATCACTTACATTTATCAGCTCAGAGGCAAAGAGTTGATTTCTAAGCCAAAAGCCCATTCTACCAGAGCTCTAGCTACATCTACAGCTTTTCAAGCTAGATTTCCAATAGACACTATTTGTGCAGCAGCCACTCCTCATACCTTTGTTTCACATTACAAATTAGACGTTGCCTCCAGAGACAGAGCGAATTTTGGTTCCACCGTTCTCAAGAGTCTGTTCCATAGAGCCACCCAGGATAGAGGTGCTAGGGACGCAGTCCCATCCAGCAAGAATGAAGGCGAGATTGACAACTTAACATTTAGAAGTTATGTACCTACCATAACGTTCCATGTTAGTTGTCTTCTCTCGCCTTCTTTCTTGCGTCCCGCCCTCCATCCCCCTAGCCTGGTCAGACCGGGAAGATTATGCATCTTCTATTAAGAGGTTATTCCCCTTTTCTAGCTGTTCAACTTCTAGTGTCACTAGATTAGGTTGATCCTTTCTAGAGGGTTATGATGTTATTTAGTATTGTTATTTTTCTTCCTCCTCTTCAGTTGGAAGAAAATATTACTATTTCTTTAGCTACCAAACGAGATCTGGGTAGTCTCCGCCTTGCATCATGGGATATAGGGTTGCCTCGAGCTGGTAAAATTAGCTCTCGAGCTTAGCAAGTGCTGAGTCGGTGCCGAGGATCGGCTCCGAACCCATCCAGCAAGAAAGAAGGCGAGAGAAGACAACTAACATGGAACGTTATGGTAGGTACATAACTTCTAATTTTTTTTTGTGTGCCATAGTTTCCATGCTTTGTCCTTTTGTTTAAAAAGCAGCCTTGTGTTCTTTGTTAGTGAAGTAGATAGTGATGATTTTAGATTTTAGATTTTATGTCTGCCATTTCATTTAGGGTGTTAAGGAAGGCGTTGTTGAAGTAGGGTCAAGCTAAGGACCCACCGTATCAATTTCTACCTTGGTGACTTAGACAGTATAACTAGGTCTACTTTAAACTGTCCTTTGGCAAGATTGTCTGCTCTCAAAACAGTGAACCTGAAACATTGAATGCCCAACATCTGAGTACATAGATCTGGATAACTACCGTATCCTTTCAAGTCATAACTCGGAATATATATTTTTTTGCCAAGTCTTTATTACCATCATATGAATAGCCTGCTAGCGTTAATTTATCTGTCTTTTATATTTTTGTTATGTACTCTGGGTTCATGAGATAAACAGTGCAAATATTTTATACTCAGTGATGAACTGATTGTCTAACTGACTGACTGTTTGTCATGTTCTTTGTCATACTTTTGGCACATGCCATATTTTTCCTCTGATTTTCTGCACAGTCATTTCATGGCCCTATTTCAGCAAATGCTGTAATTCACAAATCATATAACATTGCTGGCTAGGTTATGTATTTGATGGATAGGTTCCACCTCCCTTATGATACTAAATGTGAAAAAAGAAGGATTCAGAAAGTGAATAAATGAAAGAATGAATGAATGCATAAATGAGTTAATGAATGACTGAATGAATGAATGGCATTCTGTAATAGTACTGCACTCAAGTGGATCCCATTGATGCATAAAGCCAGCTCAGAGTGAAGAGGTAACAGAATATAACATGACAATTGTAATAATATCCCTGACAATTGTAAGAATTAAGGCAGCACTTACCTTGCTGTGAAAGAACTACTCCACAAAACTCCACAGGAGAAGGAAACCAGCACTGAATGTAGAGACAGCATAACATGCCATAGTAAAGATTCCTTCTTCCCTTTTTGTCTTTAGTAGGACATGAAACTATCAAGTCCCGGGTTAGAGGATGACAGCTGCTTCATGACAGTACTGTACTCAAAAGGTTTACAAAGGGGCATGAAGTCAGTAAGTGCAACATGCATATGTGCTTCTCACCAGACTAGCTTACACAGGGAGATGAAGCCAAATTCAAATGCAAAGGTAATATAATATACCAAAGAAGTGCTTAAAAAACAAGTGTTACATAGGCATGAAACTAGCATCATGGTTGAGGTAATGTAACATCATGCCAATGACGTACTCACCATGGATGAAACAGAGGCTTGAAGGCAGCAGTAACTGCAGAGATTATGTCAGGCATCATTATAGTACCCACCAGAGTGGAAGGCACCTGGGAATGAAGCTAGTTCTAAGATCACCAAAGTGGTTTATGCAGAGTCACAAAGCCAGTACCGAGTGCAAAATTAACATTTAATGACAGTATTGTACCAAGTTTCCTGCCAGAAACTAAAAGCAAAGCTTTACTGAGAAAGAGGGTGAAGTGAATTTAGATATTGCAATATGTATGTGCTGGGAAATGTTTTGTCATTGTTATAAAGGGGAGATGAATGTGTAAGTGAACAGTCAGTATTGCAATTCTAATGGGATAAAGACATGGGTTTTCATTCTGTAGCATTAGAATGGACAAAATTATAACTTTATAGCAGTGGCATGTTCACTACTTGGAAATCTCCAGTGGGCCTTAATGTTTCAGTGTCTGCATGAAAAAAGAATAAGAAATTATTCTTTGCTCCAGTTCTTCAGTCTGATATTATTGGATGACAGAAAATTTCTTTGTGGCAAACTGTCTAAATATGGTGGCAGTAGTAGGATATGCTGGTTTGCTCTTGAAATATAATACTGATTATGATAAACGGGGTTATTGCCATTGTTTGCCATGTTGATAGCTGTTGTGTGATTTGAGTATGTACTTGTTAATTTTTACACAGCTTCGATTCACTGTGGCAGATATTTATTTTATCAAATTCATTGTGACTAATATCGTCAGCAGATATAGAAACAAAACTCATCTCAGGTTAACATTAGGAGTGAGCACCTTGTAACACTTTCAGCAGATATAGAAACAAAACTCATCTCAGGTTACCATTAGGAATGAGCACCTTGTAACACTTTATCACCTTTGTTACATTTATTTTTTTTAGTCACACAAGTCTGTATTGTTGACATGTCTTCACTCTTTTGTGAGTCTTAACTTTCAATAAAATATGTTGGCCACCGTACCAGCGATGACTTTCTGAGTATCGATTAACAGGCCACTGGCAAAAACAGTAGGTTCCCACAGGAAACAAATTTTGGCTCTATTGTAGTTTTTGTCCAGGAGAGCACTCAGCTTACAGTGGAATTTGGATGCTGAATATTTATGGGGATCAAAGCCCTCACCCCCCAAAAAAAAGCCCAACACAGGATATGTGGCCCCTGCAACCCATTGCTAGGATAAAAAATTCCAAGATTGCTACATTTTGAGGTAAGGAGACTTTCCCCTGAAGCGAGGGATCTTAGTCGAACACATTACATTTTTATACTTGGCAACATTTAAACATATTTAAACATATCTGTCACAAAAATGGACAATACTGTAAATGCTGACTTAACACAGTTATTGCTAGTAGGTTTTATACAATATTAGAAATGGCTTAGCTGATCACACCAGAGCTAAGTTACATAAGGTGGGAAGAAGTACTAACCAGACTCAGTAGTAGGTTGCAGGAATATGTGAAATAAAAAAAAAAACTGTTGTGACAGTAAATGATAAAAAACAGTTTCTTGATAGTTCTGTCTTTCCCATGACATTTGTCTGTAAAACTAGAAATCAGTTTCACAAATAATTCTAAGTGACTAGAAAAGATTACAGAAGAACTGTTTTAATAAAAGATAGAAAGAGAGAGAGAGAGAGAAGCAGATTAAAAAAAAGTCTTGCCAGGTACAACCCAGACATAAAGTGAAAGGAGCCTGCATACTCAATTATTTTCTTTTAACTTGGCCATGCTCAGCCTTCCTCAACAGAATGTGGGTCACTCTTATATAAGATACAGGAATAAAATAAAGTAGCTCTTTGATATGTAAGATTATCAGAGAACTACATGTAGATTTCTGAAATATTCACTTTTGGAAATAAGGTTATGTAAATAGAAAGGATGGGAAAAGGCATGCTGGGAGAATAAGGTAATAAAAGAAACACCTCAACTTCTGTTTCATTGTCAATATACAGAAAGAAGCTACAGGAGATGGGTATCACTAAGCCAGTCATTCAGGTTCTGGCAATTATTCTTTCAAGTGAAAATTAATATGCGGAAACACTCTTGTGCACTTGTGCTAATGGTAGGTGAGGACAGAAGACTTTTACCACAGCTTCTTCAACATGAAGTTCCCAGACTGTTGCGAGAAGTGACATTTAAAAAAAAATATGCAGTTCCATGGAGGAACACTATTAATTCCCACATTAACATTTTTCTTCCCTTCCTTCTCTCTCCTCTGTGTGTGTGTGTGTGTGTGTGTGTGTGTGTGTGTGTGTGTCTCTTTCTCTCTCTCTCTCTCTCTCTCTCCTCCCCCTCACCCATTCTGATGTGCAAGCAATTGCAAAGACAAAAGAAATACCCTGCAGGGGAAATCTTTACTTCCACTCTGTCTTCATGAGGATTGGTATCACTGCTTGCAGATATATAAACCAATTACCTCAGCAACACCATGTGCATCCTTCCTTATTGCTTCCTTTGTCAGACTGAATCCATCGTCAGATTTCCTTAGTGTATCTCATTAATGTAAACAAGTACATCAGTTCTTTCAATCTGATGGCAACTAAGCAGCTATTTGTGCCCAACAATAACATATGTTGTGCCCTTTTATAAAGGGTCAATACAGTAATACTTGTGTGGGGAGAAGGGCACTTGTTTCAACGGTGCACTGGCTTTAGGCATTGCTATCCTGTTTGTTTCATGTTGGCATAATTTTACATTCAGAACTAATAGCAGCAAGCTCCTCATAATTGCATTCCTACAATATGTTAACTTTAATCAAGCTTAGGATGTTATGAAAAAGAATCTTACTGTGTATTCCATACTCTTATGACAAAGAGTAGCAGCATTCCTGACACAGTATCAACCACATTTGTTAAGTGGTCAAGGGATTGTTTTAATGTATGGCCTAGACAACAGGCGCACGCGCGCACACACACACACACACACACACATATGTATAATATATATATATATATATATATATATATATATATATATATATATATATATATATATATATTTATACATACACATGCACAGTGGATGCAAAAAGTGTACACACCCCTGTTAAAATGCCAGGTTTTTGTGGTACAAAGAAAATGAGACCACAATAAATAATTTCAAAACTTTTCCCACCTTTAATGTGACCTATAATCTGTACAATTCACTTGAAAAACAAACAAACAAACCTGTTAGGGGAAAAATATAAATAATAAAAAAGCATACAATAAGCTGGTTGCATAACTGTGCACACCCTTAAACTAATACTTTGTTGAAGCACCTTTTGATTTAATTACAGCATTCAGTCTTCTTGGGTAGGAGTCTATCAGCATGGCACATCTTGACTTGGCAATATTTGCCTACTCTTCCTTGCAAAAGCGCTCCAAATCTGTCAGATTGTGAGGGCATCTCTTGTACACAGCCCTCTTCAGGTTACCCCCACATATTTTCTATTGGTTTAGGTCTGGGCTCTGGCTGGGTCATTCCATAACTTTAATTTTCTTCTGGTGAAGCCATTTTTTGTTGATTTGGATGTATGCTTGGGGTCATTGTCGTGTTGAAAGGTGAAATTCCTCCTCATTTTCAGCTTTCTAACAGAAGCCTGAAGGTTTTGGGTCAAAAGTGACTGATATTTGGAACTGTTCATAATTCCCTCCACATTGACTAAAGCCCAGTTCCAGTTGAAGAAAAGCAACCCCAAAGCCTGATACTGCCACCACCATGCTTCACAGTGGGGATTGTGGTCCTATGGTGATGCGAAGTGTTTGCGCCAAACATACCTTTTGGAATTGTGGCCAAAAAGTTCAACCTTGATCTCATCAGACCATAACATATTTTCCCACCTGCTTTTGGAAGACGATATATTGTTTTGCAAATTTTAGCTGGGCCTGGATAATTTTCTGTGTAAGAAAAGGCTTTTGTCTTGCAACCCTACCCCATAGACCAGACATATGGAGAATACAGGAGATTGTTGTCACATGTAGTACAAAACCAGTACTTGCCAGAAATTCCTGCACCTCCTTCAGTGTTGCTGTAGGCTTCTTGGCAGCCTCCCTGACCAGTTTTCATCTTGCTTTTTCATGAATTTTGGTGGGACGTCCAGATCTTTGTAACATCACTCTTGTCTCATATATTCTCCACTTTTTGATGACTGTCTTCACTGTGTTCCATGGTATATCCAATGCTGTGGAAATGTTTTTGTACCTTTCTCCTGACTTCAACAATGAGATCCCTTTGATGCTTTGTAAGCTTTCTGTGAACCATGGTTTTTGCTGTAGCAGGCAACATAGTAAATGTTAAGAAAATCCTACTAGGACAGCTGAACTTTATTTGGGGTTAATCAGAGACTCTTTAATTGAGGGCAGGTGTGTACCCAAGAAGACTGAATGCTGTAATTAAAGCAAAAGGTGCTTCAACAAAGTATTAGTTTAAGGGTGTCCACACTTACGCAAGCAGCTTATTGTACGTTTTTTATTTTTTATATTTTCCCCTAACAGACTTTTTTGTTTTTCAATTGAATTGTACAGGTTATAGGTCAAATTAAAGTTGGGATAAGTTTTGAAATGATTTATTGTGGTCTCATTTTTTATATTACAAAAACCTGGCATTTTAACAGCGGTGTGTAGACTTTTTACATCCACTGTATATATATATATATATATATATATATATATATATATATATATATATATGTGGGTCTACCTGAAAACACTGACATGCAAAATCACCGACAATGAGATAACTGACACCACAAAACTGAAAGTTCAAAAACGCGAAGCTTCACATGCCCGACAAACCACAATCCCGACAATCAACAAAACAAAACAAATACCTTTTCCATAAAACATGCACACAACACAAGCACACCAAAAAACTTACAAACCTACACTAAACCTTACATAAACAACTGTCTATGTACTAACCTTAACCTAAACTCTAACCCTAAGGTCCGTCACTGTCGTGCACTCACCTAACCTGCACCCTAACCCTAACTCACTTAACCCGCCCCTAACCTTAAAGTCTGTCACTATCGCACACTTACCTTACCCGCACCCTGACCCTAACGTCTGTCTCTATCACACACTTACCGTAACATATCGGTGTTCTCAGCGTCGGGATTTTCAATCGTCGGTCATCTCCATTGTCGATCTTCCAGTGTCGGTTATCTCGTTGTCGGCGTTGTCAGCGTTCTGTGTTTTCAGGTAGACCCATATATATATAAATATATATGTGTGTGTGTGAGTATTATACACACAATATATATAGATTAAAAAAAAAAAATATATATATATATATATTTATATATATATATATATATATATATATATATATATATATAGATAGATATGTATCTCATATATATATATATATATATATATATATATATATATATATATATGTGTCTAAAAAATATAATATATAATATATAAATATATATATATATATATATAAAATATATATATATATATATATATATATATTAATATATATATATATATATATATGTATATATTTATGGGTATCGTACTGTTCCCCGAACGGCTGTTTTACCGAGACTGAAATGGCCGGGCATACTTTTGCGAAAGTGCTTTTCACCGAAAAAGCACTTTCTCGGAAGTATGCTGAAAAGTAAGTGAAATTGTGGGGGAATGGCTGTTGCTGAGATTGTAGTACAGTGGGGATAAGGGAATATTCCTTTTTTCCCACTGTAGTGTGATCTCGAAGTGAGAATATAAAAGTAGGGGGGTGGGGGCCACAGCCCCCCACATGGAGGTGCAGGGGGGCTTGCCCCTCTGCGTAAGCATTAGTTTTGTGTTTGTTTTTTTTTTTTTTTACTTCTTTCAGGGAATTTAGGGAAAGTGCTTTTTCTGTAAAGAACACTTTCGCTAAAGTGTGTTCGGTAGATGTGGTTTTGGACTATTGAACTTCAGTAGTCCTAGGCCCATATATATATATATATATATATATATATATATATATATATATATATATGGTACTACTTATGATAATTGAAACACTAAGTAGTTGACAGCAGTGATGTCAGCCACAAAAGGTCAACAATTTAAATGTTGACAGTCAACTGCGCATGTGTGGGGAAAAGTCCTCGCCACATGCAAAAAAAAAAAAATGTGGGAAAAAAGTCAAAAACATTGTTTTTTGCAGGGCCAAGCCCCCCTGCACCCCCATGTGGGAGGATGTACCTCCTGCTAATTCTGTATACTAACTCTGAGATTGCACAGTCCCCATGAATGGACATATTCCTAACCCCAGAGACTGTTGATCTTGCACATCTGTTGACCAGCTGTATATTTTACACACACACACACACACACACACACACACACACACACACACACACACACACACACACACACACATACACACACAAACAGATAACGACATTATAGAGTATTGACCAAAGTTATGGCTTTCATATCTATACACAAACACACACATATATGAAGGTGTGTATGAGTGATACATGTATCAGTCTATATGTATAAATCTATATTTATAGGTAATGCAAATATGCAATTATGTGCAATTGATGTATAATGACGCAAATGCAAGGATTACAAAAATACAGCAAATGATTAGCAAAGATAAGCAAGCAGCTAAATTCATTTTATCTGTTTATTCACTTATTGAACAAGAAAGAGGAATAATTGAATGTGACCTCTTTAAGTAATGGAATGGGAATACAAAATTAGTTAGTCCACACAGTGAAACAATGCACTTTATGAAACCAAACCATGAGCACTGTGCCAGCAAGCACAAACATGAGATGCAGGCTACAGATTCCCTCTGTACATACAGGTAGTTTAGCAAAGAAAAAAAGTGGAACACCGTGAACGCTTTGCGCGCGTGTGCGTGTGTGTGTGTGTGTGTGTGTGTGTGTGTGTGTGTGTGTGTGTGTGTGTGTGTGTGTGTATGTGTGTGTGTGCACGCGCGCGTGTTCACATGCTGGGATAATAAATCAACTGCTTTCAGCCAAAGGTGGAAGAAGCCTTGAGCATATTCATTTTGTTAAAAAGAAGCTCAAAATCATATTGTAATAACATGCTGATGAATTCATGTCATGGAAAACTCAGTCTAATAAAACGTAAAATTATTAAGTAAGTCAAAGCAGAAAATTCAAGAGCAGAGATAATCTGAATAGATGTGTATTATCAGTTTCATAGCATGGATACCACAGAGAACTCTCAAATTCCACACTGGTGTCAAAGAATGACATTTAACAAGTTAAAGGATTCTAAAGGCACTGTCCTGTAGCATAAATCCACTATTATTTATTTATTTTTAGTGGAACAGAGAACTCAGTTATAGGCCCTCTCAGGCTTTTGTTAATAAATCATAAGAATATCTGCTGGAAGCAGTAGTAAAGGGATACAGCGACTATAGAAGTGAATTTAGTGACAAACAGTATGTAGTAATGAGTGTTCTCTGATTGAGGATTGAATGACAGCAGGGAAGCACTGCTCAAAGAGGGAAACACTGCCTATCTGTTGGCAGTCATGCATCTGGTACAAGAATGTATTTCATCCTGGAGTTGCATTCTACTGGTTTTCTTCCATGAGCATTGCTGTTATTTGTCACTTGTGTTAATCAAATCTTAATTGTCCTTGCATAGCACTTGTAATGTGAAAGTTACTCAAGGTGCTTTCCACTGGAATGTGTGAAAAAGAAGATATACAGTACTGCAGCAAATTGGTAGAGTTTCTTTCTACGCTCAAAGTAGCCTTGTTTCTAGGATTTTTATTTTATTTTATTGATTTGCTTGTTGATTTAACCTTCAGGTGATTATATCTTGTATATATGTAACAACAAATGTCACCATGTGGCATCTTTTTTACAAATGAGGAGTAGGTGATAATGGCAATGATTGGAACTTCTCAATTATTTTCTGTATTTGTAACAAGAACAAGGTAAGACCTTTAAGTTCACATGATCATTCTTCAATCAGGTGAGTTTGTATGGTGATATTGTTTAATCTTGATATGACTCAGTCCAAAAGATTAGAAATTCAAACAAATAAATCCATGTGCTTCTTCAGACTCTTTACACAAACTAAAACTTTGAACATCACTTTTAAAACCAACAAAAGCTTGTGATAGGATCTCTATAATCACATGTTTCCTTCATTTAAAAATACAGTAACCCATTAAACTCAGTTCCATGAATGTTACCTTGTTCAGCTAAGAAAAATACTGGTATATTAAAAGTAAGAACTGAATAGACTGAATAATGGACAGCTATTGAAAAGCTCGTAATTTATGCCTGTTGTAAGCCTAATCGGCTTTTTTTAAATAGACACAATGTTTATAATTATGAAAAGTTCAGTACGAGATTTTCCTAAAGCACCATGAGATGATAAGTAAATATGACAAGGCTCTGAGATATACTCAATTGTTTAATATAATATAATGTATGTTTGGGCACCGATGCATTTTTTATGTATGTTTTTTTATGTATGTTTTTTTATGTATGTTTATTTTGAACTATTCAGTTCTTACTTTTAATATACCAGTATTTTTCTTAGCTGAACAAGGTAACATTCATGGAACTGAGTTTAATGGGTTACTGTATTTTTAAATGAAGGAAACATGTGATTATAGAGATCCTATCACAAGCTTTTGTTGGTTTTAAAAGTGATGTTCAAAGTTTTAGTTTGTGTAAAGAGTCTGAAGAAGCCTTTGGCGAAAAGCTTACTGCTTGGAATAAACAATTTGCTAACTTACATGGATTTATTTGTTTGAATTTCTACTTTCATTTTATTGCTCATTGGAAAGTCACGCATCTTTTTGGACTGAGTTTTACTAGTGTTTTAGCGTGAGTATCCTACCTCAACTAACAGCAGCTCTGAGTTTTGGATTTGTGCATAATCTTGATATGAAGTAGAGGAAGTAAACACCGGCATAAAACACAAGTTGATTGTTGACTGCTCTGATTGTAACTGGGCGGGTTTTGTTTAAAAAATAAGTTTACATATGAAGCTTACACTTAGCATTTTTTACTATACATTTTATTTTGAATGCTGCATCATGGACAGTTTGTTAAGTTTAAATGTTGTTGTCTACTTCTTTTCTTCTGAGGTACTACAGCTTTAGTTTTGGTTTGTCTTCTTAGGAGATATTAAAAAATCAGGAAAAAAGGCAGTTTATATTTTTTCTGTTAAGCAGCTTTTCCACTCTTTTGGGAATTACCCCAATAGGCAATGGTCCTTTTACAAAAAACAGACAAAGCTGACACAATAAAAAAACAAAACAGACAATTAGGAAAAATGGCAGAAGCTTGAAAGGACAAACATGGCTTCCAAATCAACAGAGGCACAGGCCAGGGAATAGGCTTACTACATGCTCCTTATCTTTCATCCCCCTCCACTAAACCTCCTAGTTATAAGCGTCACCTACTTTTAGTAAAAGTGGTTCATCTTTGAGCATATGGCTAAAAGAAATAAATCCTGAATTACACTTTGGAATTAGCTTAGCTTCCTCCATTCCTTTTTTTAATTAAGGTTTGATGTGTCTGAACTTGATCCTACCGAATTTTAAAATACAGGCCATCTGGGCTGTTCTGTTCAAGTGGCAAAGTGAGGGGAAACTCAGGGTTATTCCTGCATCTCAGAAAGTCAGAAAACCAGTGAATGCCCATCCTAGCCTGTCCTGTTTCAACAAATATGTAGCAGTAGAGAAATTTCTGATGCTCACCCTGCAATCTGAGAAATTCCTGATGCTCACCCTGCAGTCCCTCTTTCCCCAGCTGTTAAAGGATACTGTCCTCGTTACTCTGGACAAGAATGCCCCCCCCCATACATCCCAATTTACAATGCCACACACAATATCTGAAGTTAATAGGGGTGAGGGAAGTTCACCTGTTTTCCCACTGCCCATTATACTTAATCCAGAGTCTTTACTAAATGCATGGCTTCAGTTTCTGTGCTGAAATTAAAGGACATTTGCTTGTATTACACCTGGGTGACTACCACATCCAGGCATGCTCCATGGAAGAGTTGTACAAGGCCTGCAGCTACATCTTCCATTGTTTTCTGACAATGGATATATCTGTGAACCTCGGAAAATCAAGGCTGTCTCCCTTTTACTGGAAGATCTTCTTGTGGGCCATTCTGGATACCATGTTTTAACAAAATATTCCTCATTCAGATCAAAATTTAATAAAGAAAAAGTACTTAGAAAGGTCCTTCCAGACATTTCAATATTCATAATGTTCTTAAAAGTACTTTGTTTATGTCAGCTTCCATTCTGATACCCCCTTGTAAGACTGCTCATGGAAAAGGTCCTGTCATACCAGTGAAGCTTATGGACCCAATAAAGCCAGTCCCTGAAAGAGAGAGAGAGAGAATTCCCATTGTACTTTCCTTGTTTGGTGGGCTTTTCAGACCAACATCATTCCTGGTCTCCCCCTTAAGATACCATGCCTAAGACAGAAACTCACCTCAGATGCCTCAATATCTCAGACTATTCTTAGGAGTACATATGCTTCATCTCAAACTGGAAGGCCAGTGCTCCAAAAACTTTGAAAATGAATATATAAACATGAAAAAGAAGATGATAGTAGTACTCTATTGCTTTCAGGCCTTCTAGGTTGTGCTGAATGCACAAACGTTTCAGATAATAGCAAACGCCATAGTAGTGATGTGCTACATCATAAAGCATGGAAGGCACCACTCCTGTCATTTCTGTGGGCTGGTTTTCCTGCTACTTCTGCAAGCTGGTCTTGACACCTTGTGACCTGGGTATCTGTGTGACCATGCATCTAAGGACTAAGTGTATTACTAGCCATCAGAATTCAGTAAAAACTAAATGAGCAGGGAGTTCAGAATAAGTGGACCTTGGGTAGGGGGAACCTTTCACAAGATAATGGAAAAATGTACATACCATATGGATTCTGCCAAACATACAATCCTCAACTAGAATAGATAAGTACAGTAATAGACACTCAATTCTAGACTGGAGTCTAACCAACAACCCTCACTGGCCTATCAGTCAGGCTGCCTCCCTGATAGCCTTAGTCACCATCTACCTACCTACCTACCTACTTAGACAGTGACTACACCCCACTAAAAAATGCCACATACAAACAAATTCACAACACAAAAAAATTCTCACCCAATACTTTTATATCTATCCTCCAGCATTGTGACTGGTCACAACAAAACTTCTCCATCTATATTCTTCTGTACAACACTTTAAGAACAAATTCCTAGACATACTAAACAGCCTAGCATCTTCTCAGAATGTCAGGGTAAAATCAAACTATGCACCATGGCTAACAAAAGACACCAAACAGTTACACAAGCTTAAAGACAAAGCTTGGAATCAATATTAGACCAACAAAAAACAAGTCACCTTAGAATACTGTCGACAACTAAGCAATAAAACTAAAAAAAATATCAAGAATGGTAAAAAAAAACATTATTATAATGGCATCCAACAAAAAAACATGTAAATGATCCTCAAAAATTCTGGGATGCTATAACACAAACTGGCCAACCCTCAACTCTCCAGCCCCTACCACCACAAATACTACAGACAGTATAGCTACCCAATTCAATACATATTTTACCAACTCTATATTATCACTAGCCAAAAATAACAACAGTACTCCCATGTCCATACCTAGAGAAACTGAAGAAACTACCAGTGCCTTCTCCTTCAAGCTTGTCCAAACCAGTACAATAAAAGTAATACTCAATAAATTGAAACCCACAACTCTCGTTGCTGATAAATTACCTAATGAATATTTGAAACTAGCAGTCGATGCTGTCTCATTCCCTGTCTCTAGTTTGATCAACCGATATATCACAGAACAGTATGTGCCCAAGCTCTGGAAAATAACTTACATCATCCCAATGCATAATGGCGGAACATCAGCAGAATTCTCTTATCACCACTGTCTAAAATTCTAGAAAAATGTATATACTTACAACTCATGAATTCTCTATTATCCAAGAACCTAGTAACCAATTCTCAGTGTAGCTTCTGACCCAACAATAGTACTGCAATCTCCTGTATAAGTTTCACCAACACAATCAACCAATTCAAAAATAATGCACAACCGATATCCACCATCTTCCTAGATATGTCCCAAATGTTTGACACCGTTTTCCACCAAAAGCTTCTCAATGAACTCTCATCCCTAAACCTAGCCAAATGACCCTCTCATGGTTTCTCAACTACTTATATGACCAGCAACAAGCTGTCAAATGGCAATGTGATCTCTCTTCCCTGTTAATCACTATAGGCATTCCACAGGGTTCAATCCTAGGTCCACTCCTCTTCACTATCTTTACCATCAAACTCTACACTGCTACCCACCTCTCCACCATCATACAATATGCATATGACTCCACCCTCATCTGTGCTGCACATTCCCTCCCACAACTCCAAGAAATAACCCAACAGTCCTTCTCAGCTGTAGAGTCCTGGCTGTCTAACTATCAACTAATTATCAGTCACAATAAAACTAAACTAATGTTCTTTTCCAATAACAAATCCCCTGACTACCTGTCCTCTTTTCTCATCTGTTTATCAAAAAATACTAAAACTGATCCTGTATCTCACACAAAACTGCTTGGAGTCACTATTGATAGTAGCTTGAAATTCGATAAGCACATACCGCTAGTCATTAAAAAGGCCCACATAACTGCGCTCCCTTTACAGAATCAAGCCATACCTCACTAATTCCACCAGACAATCCATTGACAGGACCCACATACCATCTACCCTACTATATGCCTCACCTATCTTCACCAACCTTAAGAAAACAGACCTAAGTCTAAAACCTGCTGCAACAAGATTGCCAGATTTGCCACTAACTCACCATATAGATCCCACCACTGTGCTGCTCTTCACCAACTGAACTGGTTAGAACTACCCAATGTCTTGTCCTTAACCCAACTCACAACCACCCATACTCTGATATACCAACCTGATAAATGCCCAGCTCTTCAAAATCTTGTACAACCCTACTCCAGTAATATAATCCTTATATCTTCTGACAAATTCTTATTAAAAGTCACAAAATCTAATAACAGTTTTGAGGATTCACTCTACTCCAACCATATCCCCAGGGCTTGAAACAGCATCCCTCAACATATCCTAACTCCTACAAACCCCTCTTAAGTTCAAACAACTTCTCAAGGCTCACTTAGCTGTCATCTGTCGCTGAACATGCACTTCCTTGGGCTGATTTTTCCATCACTCCTACAATCTCAGTCTCTCACCTATACCTGTCTCACTTCCTCAGTAAACCTAACCATATACTTTGTTGCATTTTCAATGTCCCACTTTAATCTAATACCCTGTCCAACCTTTCCTCCTTCCTACCCCTCCTTATTTTCCCCTAATTTTGTCTTAAGCTTTCTTCTTACGATCCCCTCTTAAAACTCCTCCCTTTTTCCCCTCTAACTTCTTTCATCCATTATCCATTGTATAAATGCCCGTCTGCTAATATGTATTTTAGCTATTTCTCTGTATATTGTATTCTGTATATTTTGTAATGTGTGATTGTTTACTTTATATGTATGTTAGGTATTATAATCATTATATTAGCTCTTTCTATATATATTGTTTCTGTATAGTCTATAATGTGTGATTGTTTACTTTGTAAATAATGTGTACTTGCTAACTTGTATTTGGAGATTTTCTCCCTGGGCCTCTGCTGAAAATGGGATACTTGTCTTCTAGTCGGACCTCCCCGGTAAACAAATATCAAATAAGTAAATAAATATAATAAATAAACTACAGGCCTGTACACAATCCCAGAAAACTGTTAGGTAGAGAAATTCTGTTCTCATGGTCCTTGACAAGCTGCTTTGGCAACTGGCACTTCTTTAGACTACTGGAAGCAAGTACTTCTGCATGCTTCCTTCCTGATTGTACTTATACACAGATTTCTGGAAAAGGCAAGACTCATGCTAATGATATAAAGTTAGGCAAGACAGGTCTGGTTTTCCCCCTTAGTTCAACATGGCTTTGGAGGGTGCAGCAGTTCTAGCAGTTCACTGTGCTTTGTTAACCCAACAGGATAGGACCCTAGTGTATCCCATCCTCTAAGGACTCAAACTGAAGGCCTGGAGTCTTTCAGTAAATTACATTTCAGTCACCCATTGTCCCTTCACATGTTTACAATATTGCAAGAGACCAGAAGGTCCAATGCAAGGTATCATATTTAACCAAGTGGAAAAGTTTTTCTATATGAATTAACAGAAAGCATCTAGACCCAAAAACCTTCTCTATTTGTACCGATCTTAGTTCTTTGACCAAGGTTTGGTTTAGACTTTTATATTAGTATACAGTCTTAGCTTTTGTGCATTTGGACTCTCCTGCTACCTTTAACTCTGATGTGAAAATTGCTGTAAAACCAGACTGATTCCCAAGACCTCCCAGAAGACCTATTCCTCCTCTGTGATCTAAATTTTGTAATTGAGAAACTTGCTTTTTCCTCCTCCCTTTCTACCTACCAATTCTTTTCAGAGTCTTATCTTGGAAGACTCATTTTATTGTAGCTGTCATCGAAACCAAATTGATATCAGAACTGCAGTTATTGATGTACAAGTCTTGCACAGCTTATTTTATATATTTTTATAAAGACAAGGTGTCACTCAAGTCCATTTCCTTCAGGCATAAGATGAAGTCTGTCTTGTCCTTGAGTCAAGCTACACAGATCTTGCTCATGGAGCCAGTTTTCCACAGTTGTACAGGTCTCTTGTGGAGGCCTACTGTGGTCTAATATTAGCATCTACAATTTTTAACCATTGCTATAAAAACTTGTGACATACAGGGACAGAGGTCACATGATTATGCCAATTTCTCTGGATCTATTTACATAAATGAAGAATGTAATTTTAATTGAAATTCCTAAGCAGAATTATAGTGGAGCAGATGTATTTCAAATAATTTCCCCAAGACAAACCTAGTCATATCATTACGACTTCAGTGGTAAAACTACATCTTGTAGCTTGTGTATTGCTTATGTTGACTAGCATTATATAAACATCACTGTCTAACATTTTATTTAGATTAAGCTCAAAATTAGTCATGAATCCTGAGAATAAATAGGATACTGCACCCAGTATGCCAAGATGCATGCTTGTTTTAATTATACCACATTGACAGGAAACATTGCAAAACATTTGATCCAGTAGTAATATAACATGATTTGCATAATAGTGTCCACTCATTTAATACATTGGTAGTTGTTTACCTAAATACATATAATGGCATTGTAAGCATATAATGCATCTGTCAGGAACCCCAGTACTGCGCCATTCTTTTTTCAAACCATTTGTAAAGGGCTAACACCTGGATTTAAAGGTAAACAAAATGTGTTAAATAATTATTGGAATAAAATATGTAGAACATTCAATGTATCATTAACAACAAAGTCATAAAAGCATGTTGTTGTTGTTGTTTGTCTTTCAGCGTTTCCTGGTTAGGGGTCACCACAGCGGAACTCCGGTCCGTTAATGATTGGAAGTTAGTTTTTATGGTGTTAAGTTGCCAGCCCGACGCCCAACCTTCAACGAAGGCACGTCCATTCAACGCATGTCTTTCGAACACCCACTCGACCGTGGGGAGGACATGCAGACTCCACACAGAAGGCACTCCCAACCCAAGCCGAGAATCAAACGGGAGAACCTCTTGCTGTGAGGCAACAACGCTACCGCTGCACCACTGTGGAAAATACAAAGTCAAAGTCATAAAAGCATAATAGACAAAATTACTTTCTGCTGAATATAATCATATTGTTGCTTTAAGTGCATTTTATATGTATTAATTTGTATTAGAACATTTTCTGTAGACTGTATTCTTTTACAGGAGTCTAAGCAAACTACCCAAACATACCTGTCACTTTCTGCAAATGTCTTGATTTGATGTTGTCTTTTATGTCCATTCCTTAAAATATGGGGTCTTGAATCAGTGTCAGATCTGACTTGGTGGCCACTTTTAAGCTTTGGATCCAATATACAGGTGCCTTCCCTTATCTATAATCCCTGTTGTTAACTGCAATACCTCAGATCTCATTTGCTACCACAAGAGTAGGAAGGATATGTTAATGTTTAGGAGACAAGTCTGATAAATGCTTGTATTTCTTTGCTCTTCTTTTTGGCTAGTTTGTTATACTTTTGATAAGATAGTTTTTTCCATACCTTATTCCTCCCCTGACATTTTTTTTCTCATTCTTCGTCTTGGCCATTGAACTCTTTCTAGTGTTAATTTTTCAAAAACAAAAAAAGCCTGATATCTATCTCTCTCTCTCTCTCTCTCTCTATATATATATATATATATATATATATATATATATATATATATATATTTATTTATATTCTCTTTTAGATAGTTAGCACATTTGGCTTGTTGTTCCTTTATTTTCCCTTTACAGTCATGTCGGATAAACCATCTGGTTTTAAAAAGTGTGTGGCTTGTTCTCACAAGCTACCCAACTCACACACCCTGCTCCATCTGTGAAGCTGCTTTTGGCCAATCAACCATAGTTGAGAGAAGTAACAAACTGATTTTGACAGGACTCCTCCCAGCCCCTGTGGGAAAAAGCACTCCTGGTTCTTTGAACCCTTTTTCTTCTTCCATATCTTTTCTTCCAAAAAAAACTGAAAAAACAAAGGAAAAAACTGAGAAAAATCCAAAGACAAATAAAAGGAGAAGTCCGAACCCTCAAGGAAGAGGTCTCCAGATTGTTCTTGTTTGGATTTGGTGTCAACATTACTGAAACCCTCAGAGCCAATGCTCTTCTCAGATCTAAGTCTTATCAGATCCAACACTCCACAACATTTTTTTCCAGAAGCCTGTATCACCTATTCTCCATTTTCAAATCCTACAAGAGAAAAGGTACCATTACTCCAGACCTTCCTCTACTTCTTTGACTTTCTGATTAACCAGGTGTTCTGGAAGTCTAAACAGAGCTAAGATGGACAAGATGATGAGATTCCTTCATACCCTGATCCAGCTGGGGTTCCTCCTGGGTCCAGCCTCCAGTGCAGCAGAGGGAACAACTTCAACTCCACACTTCTTCTTTGATCTGACCATTGAGATGGGCTCATTGGATCTGACTTCCACCTGGGTCACATCTGCATTGGATCCTAGCCTTAGTTCCTTAGTGCTGGTGAGTTCTCTGATTCAGTTCAGACTTGCTGCTTTGGAGCCATCTGAATCTCTGAGCTGAACAGTTGGCATTAACTCTGACAAGGCAGGTTCAGATCCAAGGTCATCAGAACCATTCTTCTATCTCAGAGCTTTGGCATTAGATAATTCCACTTCTATGTCAGCCTCAGATCTTAGATGTGTGGCTCCTTATACTGACTCTATCTCTTTGGCTTTGGCTCTTGGACTTGGGTCTCTGGACCCATATCAAGCTTAGCATTCAAGACTTTCTAGAGAGCACTGTCCCATTCCAGAGAGAAGACTTTCCATTCAAGCTCAGTGCCGTACCTCCCCCAAAGGATCTCTCGGGGTCCCAGATCCTTTTTCTTTTTGTCATGTTGTGACAGCCAGTGGTCAAAACTCTTGCAGCAGCTCCTACAGAGCAGACCCCCTCAGTTTCTGAGTCCTCACCAGAGTATCCCACTGAGGAGGTACACAAGAAGCTCATGTGCAAAAGGAGGCACCTAGATTCCCCTCTAGAATCTGTCACCACAGACATTGGCTTTGATAAAGGAGAAGGTTCCCCCAGATCTCCCTTGAAGATGTGCCATTTGGAGAAATCCTCATAACTACTAAAACTGAAAGGGGGATTGTCTTCTCAGCCACTTTCTCCAGAAGAGTCAGTCTTCGGTGAGGTTTTTGGCTTTGGACAATCTACATCTTGGGCAGTCTCTGCCATGGAAGAGATGGTAGATTTGATCTGCACTGAGGCTTGGATGGATCTGGATTCTGGACACAGTGGAACCCATTCCCAAGACACCAGACAAATTTCTCATTACTCCTAAAGAGCATCCCCATTGCAGCAAGGGCCCAGCCATAGTTTCTGTGGTGGTGGTGGTGGCAGGCACCAAGAAGGATCTAGCAAAAGAGAATTCCTCTGTCCACCCACCAAACAGGGAGTTTCATGCTGTGGAGAGATTTGGGAAATGAGTCTATGCCTCATTTATTTTCTTGGTCAGAGCTTTAAACTACTTGGCACATGTTACGTGATTTCAGAGAGATTTGACCAAAGAAATCTGTAAATCTCTCATAGGGATCATTCCTGTGGATCAAAGGAAGCCCACTGATGTGCAGTTGGCCACCTGTCAATCTTTGTCCAATGTCTTTATGCACTTTCTGTACAACGCCACAAGAGAGTGCATCCAGAGCAGCTGACACAGGCATATCCATAGGAGACGTGCTTGGATGAGGCTCTACAACTTTGCAGAACATTTCAAGATGTCCATTGCGAATGCCCCCTATAATGGTTCAACACTTTTTCATCCCAAAGTGAAGGATATGATCTGCAGAAGTAAAAAGGAAGGTTAATCCCTGTCTGTCATAGGGATCAAATTTTCCACTCCTCAAAGGACCTTTTCTAGGTATCAAAAAGGAGGCAGGAAAATTTAATTCTCTAAGTCACAGGGGATTTCACCAGACACGTCTAGAGACAGGCCCCCCCCCCCGTGGAAGATGGGGGTACTCTTATAATATATGTCACACTAGGGACCAAGGTGGTCCACAGAATAAAGGCTTCAGAGGTCCTTTCTCTGAGAAGCCTTTTCAGCACTCCTGAGCAGTTGCCTGACTGCTGCACTCTGTTGGCAGTTGGAGTGCACCTGTCTGCACTCAACAACCTGGACATCCATCACTCAAAACAAATAGGTGCAGAGGATAATAACCAGAGGCTACTTCATTCCCTTTCCTAAAATTCCTTCAGCCCCCAAAAGACTTCCCTATATTTCACCCTTTCTAAGGGAAGTGGTAGCTTTAGAAATAAAGAAGCTTCTAATCAACTGAGTCATCCAGTTGGCCCACTAGACCAAAGAGGATCCATAGTTTATTCAAGATTCTTTTTAGTGCCAAAGAAAAATAGGGAGGCCATGCCAATTTTGGATCTTTGTTACTTAAACAGTTTTGTAAAGAACCAAATGGAAAACGTACCAAACAAGCCTGTATACGAACTTCGTTTATTGCAGTAAAAACACACCAAGATTAAGCGTTTTCATCTTTCACATAGAAGACTTCATCAGAGTAAAGCACACTAATTCAAGAACCATTTGGTTCCTGGTCTTCTGTTAATCGCACTGCACCAGAGATTTTGAGTTTTGTAAAGAAAACAAAATTCTGGATTGTCATGGTACAGTCTATTCTCCCTTTTCTGAGAGACAGAATGACTGGAAGTGCTTGACAGAGTGTCAGGATGAGTACTGCAGCATAATAATGGACAGACACTCCAGGAAGTATCTTTACTTCTGGTTGGGAACCAGTCAGAGCTCTGCCCTTTGGTCTTACCACAGCCCCTCAGATGTTCACGAATTGTATGGCAAACTTGTACCTCATCTCTGACCGCAAGGTTTCCAAGTGTTCCCTTACTTAGATGACTGGCCTGTTACTGCCCCTACCTAGGGATCTAGGCCAGAGACTACTTAGTCTATCTCTGTTCAGACCCAGGCATTACAGTCAGCATGGCAAAGTCCAAACTTCATCATTGTCATCATTATTGACAAAATTGAGGGAAACAGGAGAAATAAAATTGGTTGGCATAATATATTGAATAAGAAGGAAAATTGTTGGATCATTATACTAGGTGGACTATTTACTCCAGGTCTTAATGAGCATCTGTAACCTTCCAATCAGAATTAAATGGTGGGTGCAGGGAGATCATAAAATGCATGCTAAACATGTGTTATTCACCGATGAAGGCTTGTATGCTGAAACCAGTTTGAACAATTTATTTTACTACTGTATGTGCTATTTAAATTGTTTTCATTAAAGGATTGGACACCACTTTGTTGTGTTGGCCAATTTGTACTTTATTTTTGTTATTTTTTTGGGCCATGGCACTTGCCATACTTAGGGAGGCTTTAGTTTGTATGAAAGTCCAAACTTTGCCCATCTAAATCTTTAGAAGTCACAAGACTTCATTAGACAAGAATTGCATCTAGCTGACTTAGCCTTGGCTCCTAGAGATTCCTTACTAAGGCTTGTTTTTTCAGCTGTTTTTTTTCCTTACCTCTGTCTTAGACTCTTTATCCTTACCTTTCTTTCTTTCTTTCTTCTTCTTCTCCTTTTAGCTACTTCTAATAGGGGTTGCCACAGTGGATCATTAGTCCACAAAACAAGAGACAGTAGAGTTTTATGGTGTCAAATTGCCAGCACGGCACCCAACCTTCCTCAGAAGGCACACACACACACACACACACACACACACACACACACACACACACACACACACACACACACACACACACACACACACACACACACTCACACCTAGGGCCTATTTAGTGGCCAATCCACCTGCAGCATGTCTTGGGAATGTGGGAGGAAACTGAAGCACCTGAAGGAAACCCATACGAGCACAAGGAGGACATGCAGACTCCTGCAGAAGGCACCCCAGCCGAGAATTGAACCAGAGAACCTCTTGCTGTGAGGTGACAATGCTAACTGCTGCACCACTGTGTCACCCTTGTAGCTTACCTTTCTTTCGTAGGGGTAAAATCGATCTCAGCTATTTCATTTAACAGTAGGGATTATGGGTAAAGGAAGGATCCTTAGCACCAGATCCAAAGTTTGAATGTGGTCAAAGTCAGATCTGACACAGATCTGGGACTAAATCTGTTGAGGAAGGATGGAAACAGACAACACAGATCTATTGTTATGCTGAGTATATAATGTTTGTTTAAAGGAAAACTCCACCTTCTCATACAGTTTAACTTAGGTTACTTTTCTCCCTTCAACATGGTTCCAGCATTGTGTAGGTACCAGAAACCCGCTTGTACTTTTTAAAATATTTAATCTGAAGTTGTTAATCTTCTTCCTATTCATCACTGATGGGTTTGGTTCTGAACCCTCAGAACCAAGTCGGCCTTATACCAAGCTTGCGTGCACCAAAAAACTCTCGAACAAAGCTGCTACCTACAATGCCCTTCACTCAGTTACCTCAGATCTCATTTTCCGCACAGCGATATAGCAGCATTTCACCAAGCTCTCCAGCTAAGTGATTTATCTTTATAAATTTACAAGTTTTTGTGAATTTTTTTCTTGTTAGTTACTAGTTCTTTGGTATCTTTTTACACTCATCTCTACCCACAGGTATCCCTTTCGTACCATTGTTGGTACTGGCCTTTCTACCCTTGTGGCATCCTATTATCATTGTTGGTATTTCCTGTTTCTTCACTTTCTTCACTTTCCTCACTTTTTCTTTTTTGTGTGAGAGTGTTCGCTATTATGTCTGAGAAGAAGGGAACTACGGGGTTTAAACACTGCTCTTCTTGCAGTGGTAAACTTCCGAATAGCGACCTTCATGAAGAGTGTGGGTACTGTTTGGGGGTTCCGCATTTATCGTCAAAACCCCCATGTGATATTTGTGCTAGCTTCAGTCAGCGGACGCTGAATGAACGTCATAATAAATTGATCTTGAAGGGCCTGCTTTCATCGCCTTTTTTGGAGGCTATCTCTGCGACGGAGGTCTCATTCCCTCCTTCTGTGGCAAGAAACGTCCTCACTTGGATCCTTCTTCACTGGCTGGTGACAGGGGTAAAAGCCATAAGCACAAGGCTCAAAAGTCTTTCTCCGAGTACCGTACTGCCTCCTCGGTTCTGACTACATCGGTTCTGAGTTCGGCTCCAGTGAAGCATACTGAGGTCACCTCATCTACTACCTCAGTTCTAATCAGTTTGTCTGCCTCTATCTCGGCACCGACATCACCCATCTCCATTCCGATGTTGGTTCCAACAACAACTTCGGAGCCATTGTTGACATCCACCCCTGTTTGACCTTTGCTCTGAGCCCATTCTTGGCTCCAGCGATTCCTTTGCTGCCGGTTTCTAAGCTGGAATTGTTGGTGCCATTCTGTGATACACTACGGACCCAGTACTCGTCATCTGTGAACCCGTTTGCCAGACAAGCCTGCAGCCCCTTTTTTGACTGGCCTGATTCCCCCTCAGGGGCAAAATCCACCAGGAGCCTTTCAGAATTGGATGTGGTGCGCCTTTTTGACCAGCTGCTGACTGCCAGGGGAATTTCAAATTTGCTTAGACCCCATCCCACTCCAGGCTTTGGGTCTATTACACCGGCAACCCCTACATACTCTCCTCCCTTGGATCCCTTGGTTCCAAGACTCATATATCCAACGTCTTCAAGAGGACCCCCCCCCCTTCCTCGGCACCAACAACAACAGTGTCTGAGGCCCCGAGGCCCCTTTGGGTGTTGGTTCCATCGAAACCCACCCTTCCTCAATCTCATGCTTGGGGGGGTGGAACCTCTGGTTCCAGTCTCGGGTCTGACTGTGTTGTTGGTCCCGGCTTCGGGTCCGAGGGTGACTACTGCCCCGAGTTTGCTTGAGGCTCCGTCCCCGGGGGCAGATCATGTGGAGCGGGGTGTGACTCCGGTTCTGATTTTGTCTTTTTTGGCTCCAGGCTCAAACTACTCTTTGGATGGGTCTGCTTTCCGGGTGATGGAGAGGATGCCTGCTTCTAGCAATCCTCCTACGTTAGTCATCCCTCCAGTTCCTTCTGAGCCACAGCTGTCAAAGGCCACCCCCCCAGGACTTCGAGAGCACAAGGCCCAGGAAACCCCTGTCCAGGGTATTTCCCTTTCTGAGTCTTCTTCGGATGCCCCCACCGAAGAACCCCCTCGGAAAGGGGCATGTAAGAGGAAACACATGGACTCCCCAGAGGAGTCCCTCATGGAAGATATGGATTACGATGATGGGGAAGGATCCCCATGGTCACCCCCCTGATGAT
This sequence comes from Protopterus annectens, assembly GCF_019279795.1. Classification (NCBI taxonomy): domain Eukaryota; kingdom Metazoa; phylum Chordata; order Ceratodontiformes; family Protopteridae; genus Protopterus; species Protopterus annectens. Next base: position 787,423,117 of record NC_056748.1, on the reverse strand, counting down.
GTCTTCTTTGGAGACATCCTGGAAATCTTGAAACAGAGGGGGTGACTGGAAGCCCTCCAATCCTTCCTCGGAGGAATCCATAGTCCTGTAGGCCTTTCACTCTCGGCCCTCTACTTCTTGGGTGACCCCCCCCCCCCGCCGATGAGTTGGTTAAGCTCATTGTGCAGTGGGCATGTAAGAATCCAGACACTGTTGAGGCCATCCCCAGGAGATCAGACAAGGTACTCTCCCCTCCCGAGGATCAACCACATTGGTCTAGAGGTTTGCCCATGGATGCTATAATGGTGGCAGCAGCCATGAAAAGGACCTTGCGGAAGAGACTCCTGCTGTCCACCCACCCAACAGAGAGTCCTAGGCAGTGGACAGGTTAGGGAAGCAAATTTTTGCATCAGTGACCTTTGCAGTCAGGTCTCTGAACTTTTTGGCACATTTTACGAGGCTCCAGAGAGATCTTATCTCCAAACTCTCCGGGACCCTCGCAGACCAAGTATCGGCTGGTTCACGAGATAAACTTGCTTCCCAACTTGCCATCCTAGAGTCAATATCCAGTTCTTCCATGAGGTTGCTGTCCCATGCAACCGAAGGAGTGGCTATGGCTGCAGGTGCAGGCGTTGTCATGAGACGCCATGCCTGGATGCACATTTGTGACCTCGCGGACTCCTTCAAGTCTTCCTTTTTAAATGCCCCTATCGAACCATCAGCTCTGTTCAGTGCTAAGGTCAAGGATACGTTAGCCAGGTGCGAGCAAGACGGGAAGACCCTGTCTGCCGTGGGCCTATGCTTTTCCAAACCTCAGCATTCCTTCTCCAGGAACCAGAGGAGTGGGAAGATGTGGCACAAGAAGTCTCAAGGTCCTTCCCATGATGCACGTGGTGAGGACTCCCCCAGAGGCAGAGGGGGTTCCAATAATGGAAAATGCCCATTTTGGGTCAGAGGGGGTCCCTGGAACTAGGGCTCCAGAGATTCTTTCTCGGGTAGACCATATCAGTGCTCCTGAAGTGCTGCTCGATTGCTTTCCTCTGGAAGCAGTCGGGGCACGTTTTCCTCTGCACCAAGCTGCCTGGCTCTCTATTAAAAACGATCAGTGGGTGCAGAGAATCATTACCAGAGGCTACCACATTCCCCTAATATCTTATCCCTTCCCAGTGTTCCACCCAGTCAAAGGGAGGAGGCAGCTTCCGAAATATGAAATCTATGTCAAAAACGAGCCATCCAACAGGTCCCCCCAGATCAGTGCAGATCAGGGTTCTACTCAAGATTCTTTTTGGTGCCAAAGATGACAGGGGACTGGAGGCCCATTCTGGATCTCAGCCAGCTAAACAAATTGGTAGTTCAGACCAAGTTCCGTATGGTCACGATTCAATCCATCCTTCCCTTTCTGCGGGAGGGTGTGTGGATGTGCTCATTAGATCTCCGGGATGCGTATTACCATATCAAAATGGACAAGCACTCCAAGAGCCTCCTTCACTTCTGGTTGGGAGCCATTCACTACCAGTTCAGAGCCCTGCCTTTCAGTCTCTCAATGGCCCCCAGAGTGTTCACGAAAAATCGGTCTCTCGACGGCCCCCAGAGTGTTCATGAAATGCCTACCAGTGTTAACAGCTCATCTGAGACTTCAGGTGTTTCCGTACCTAGATGATTGGCTCCTCTCCACCCCCACTAAGCGTCTACTGGTCAGGGCCCTACACTACACCCTAGTTTTAGCAAAGTCGCTGAGCATCACCATACACTGGGAGAAACTGAACCTTCAGCCCTCACAACAATTGG